>NW_026279737.1:0-130379 GCF_023373465.1 Oncorhynchus keta
CCAACTAAATATACTGTCTCTATTATATTTTGACAGACCAGCTAGATCTACTTTCTCTATTATATTTTGATAGACCAGGTAGATCTACTGTCTCTATTATATTATGACAGACCGGCTAGATCTACTGTGTATATTATATTATGACAGACCAGCTAGATCTAATGTCTATTATATTATGACAGACCAGCTAGATCTACTGTCTATTTTATTATGACAGACCAGCTAGATCTACTGTCTCTATTGTATTATGACAGACCAGCTAGATCTACTGTCTCTATTATATTATGACAGACCAGCTAGATCTATTCTCACTATTGTATTATGAGAGACCAGCTAGATCAATTGTCTCTATTATAATATGACAGACCAGCTAGATCTACTGTCTCTATTATAATATGACAGACCAGCTAGATCTACTGTCTCTATTATATTTTGACAGACCAGGTAGATCTACTGTCCCTATTATACTATGACAGACCAGCTAGATCTACTGTCTCTATTATATTATAACAGACCAGCTAGATCTACTGTCTCTATTATATTTTGACAGACCAGGTAGATCTACTGTCCCTATTATACTATGACAGACCAGCTAGATCTACTGTCTCTATTATATTATAACAGACCAGCTAGATCTACTGTGTCTATTATATTATGACAGACCAGCTAGATCTACTGTCTCTTCTGTATTATGACAGACCAGGTCGATATACTGTCTCTATTATATTATGACAGACCAGGTCGATATACTGTCTCTATTATATTATGACAGACCAGGTAGATATACTGTCTCTATTATATTATGACAGACCAGCTAGATCTACTGTGTCTATTATATTATGACAGACCAGCTAGATCTACTGTCTATTATATTATGACAGACCAGCTAGATATACTGTCTATTTTATTTTGACAGACCAGCTAGATCTACTTTCTCTATTATATTTTGATAGACCAGGTAGATCTACTGTCTCTATTATATTATGACAGACCGGCTAGATCTACTGTGTCTATTATATTATGACAGACCAACTAAATATACTGTCTCTATTATATTTTGACAGACCAGGTAGATCTACTGTCTCTATTATATAATGACAGACCAGCTAGATCTACTGTCTCTATTATATTTTGACAGACCAGGTAGACCTACTGTCTCTATTATATAATGACAGACCAGCTAAATCTACTGTCTCTATGTCTCTATTATGTTATGACAGACCAGCTAAATCTACTGTCTCTATTGTATTATGACAGACCAGCTAGATCTACTGTGTATATTATATTATGACAGACCAGCTAGATCTACTGTCTATTACATTATGACAGACCAGCTAGATATACTGCCTCTATTATATTATGACAGACCAGGTAGATATACTGTCTCCATTATAAAATGACAGACCAGCTAGATCTACTCTCTATTATATTATGACTGACCAGCTAGATCTGCTGTCTCTATTATATTATGACAGACCAGCTAGATCTACTGTCTCTATTATATTATGACAGACCAGGTAGATATACTATCTACTTATATTATGACAGACCAGCTATATCTACTGTGTCCATTATATTATGACAGACCAGCTAGATCTACTGTCTCTATTATATTATGACAGACCAGCTAGATCTACTGTCTCTATTGTATTATTACAGACCAGCTAGATCTACTGTGTATATTATATTATGACAGACCAGCTAGATCTACTGTCTCTATTCTATTATTACAGACCAGCTATATCTACTGTCTCTATTGTATTTTGACAGACCAGCTAGATCTACTGTCTCTATTATATTTTGACAGACCAGGTAGATCTACTGTCTCTATTATATTATGACAGACCGGCTAGATCTACTGTGTCTGTTATATTATGACAGACCCGCTAGATCTACTGTCTATTATATTTTGACAGACCAGCTAGATCTACTGTCTATTTTATTATGACAGACCAGCTAGATCTACTGTCTCTATTGTATTATGACAGACCAGCTAGATCTACTGTCTCTATTATATAATGACAGACCAGCAAGATCTATTCTCGCTATTGTATTATGAGAGACCAGCTAGATCAATTGTCTCTATTATAATATGACAGACCAGCTAGATCTACTGTCTCTATTATAATATGACAGACCAGCTAGATCTACTGTCTCTATTATATTTTGACAGACCAGGTAGATCTACTGTCCCTATTATACTATGACAGACCAGCTAGATCTACTGTCTCTATTATATTATAACAGACCAGCTAGATCTACTGTGTCTATTATATTATGACAGACCAGCTAGATCTACTGTCTCTTCTGTATTATGACAGGCCAGCTAGATCTACAGTCTCTATTATATTATGACAGACCAGGTCGATATACTGTCTCTATTATATTATGACAGACCAGCTAGATCTACTGCCTCTATTATATTATGACAGACCAGGTAGATATACTGTCTCCATTATAAAATGACCGACCAGCTAGATCTACTGTCTCTATTATATTATGACAGACCAGGTCGATATACTGTCTCTATTATATTATGACAGACCAGCTAGATCTACTGCCTCTATTATATTATGACAGACCAGGTAGATCTACTGTCTCTATTATATTTTGACAGACCAGGTAGATCTACTGTCTCTATTATATTATGACAGACCAGGTAGATATACTGTCTCTATTATATTATGACAGACCAGGTCGATATACTGTCTCTATTATATTATGACAGACCAGCTAGATCTACTGTGTCTATTATATTATGACAGACCAGCTAGATCTACTGTCTATTATATTATGACAGACCAGCTAGATCTACTGTCTATTTTATTATGACAGACCAGCTAGATCTACTGTCTCTATTGTATTATGACAGACCAGCTAGATCTACTGTCTCTATTATATTATGAGAGACCAGGTAGATATACCGACTCCATTATAAAATGACAGACCAGCTAGATCTACTATCTCTATTATATTATGACAGACCAGCTAGATCTAGTGTCTCTATTATATTATGACAGACCAACTAAATATACTGTCTCTATTATATTTTGACAGACCAGGTAGATCTACTGTCTCTATTATATAATGACAGACCAGCTAGATCTACTGTCTCTATTATATTTTGACAGACCAGGTAGACCTACTGTCTCTATTATATAATGACAGACCAGCTAAATCTACTGTCTCTATGTCTCTATTATGTTATGACAGACCAGCTAAATCTACTGTCTCTATTGTATTATGACAGACCAGCTAGATCTACTGTGTATATTATATTATGACAGACCAGCTAGATCTACTGTCTATTACATTATGACAGACCAGCTAGATATACTGCCTCTATTATATTATGACAGACCAGGTAGATATACTGTCTCCATTATAAAATGACAGACCAGCTAGATCTACTGTCTCTATTATATTATGACTGACCAGCCAGATCTGCTGTCTCTATTATATTATGACAGACCAGCTAGATCTACTGTCTCTATTATATTATGACAGACCAGGTAGATATACTATCTACTTATATTATGACAGACCAGCTATATCTACTGTGTCTATTATATTATGACAGACCAGCTAGATCTACTGTCTCTATTATATTATGACAGACCAGCTAGATCTACTGTCTCTATTCTATTATTACAGACCAGCTATATCTACTGTCTCTATTGTATTATGACAGACCAGCTAGATCTACTGTCTCTATTCTATTATTACAGACCAGCTAGATCTACTGTCTCTATTGTATTTTGACAGACCAGCTAGATCTACTGTCTCTATTATATTTTGACAGACCAGGTAGATCTACTGTCTCTATTATATTATGACAGACCGGCTAGATCTACTGTGTCTGTTATATTATGACAGACCAGCTAGATCTACTGTCTATTATATTTTGACAGACCAGCTAGATCTACTGTCTATTTTATTATGACAGACCAGCTAGATCTACTGTCTCTATTGTATTATGACAGACCAGCTAGATCTACTGTCTCTATTATATAATGACAGACCAGCAAGATCTATTCTCGCTATTGTATTATGAGAGACCAGCTAGATCAATTGTCTCTATTATAATATGACAGACCAGCTAGATCTACTGTCTCTATTATAATATGACAGACCAGCTAGATCTACTGTCTCTATTATATTTTGACAGACCAGGTAGATCTACTGTCCCTATTATACTATGACAGACCAGCTAGATCTACTGTCTCTATTATATTATAACAGACCAGCTAGATCTACTGTGTCTATTATATTATGACAGACCAGCTAGATCTACTGTCTCTTCTGTATTATGACAGGCCAGCTAGATCTACAGTCTCTATTATATTATGACAGACCAGGTCGATATACTGTCTCTATTATATTATGACAGACCAGCTAGATCTACTGCCTCTATTATATTATGACAGACCAGGTAGATATACTGTCTCCATTATAACATGACCGACCAGCTAGATCTACTGTCTCTATTATATTATGACAGACCAGGTCGATATACTGTCTCTATTATATTATGACAGACCAGCTAGATCTACTGCCTCTATTATATTATGACAGACCAGGTAGATCTACTGTCTCTATTATATTTTGACAGACCAGGTAGATGTACTGTCTCTATTATATTATGACAGACCAGGTAGATATACTTTCTCTATTATATTATGACAGACCAGGTCGATATACTGTCTCTATTATATTATGACAGACCAGCTAGATCTACTGTGTCTATTATATTATGACAGACCAGCTAGATCTACTGTCTATTATATTATGACAGACCAGCTAGATCTACTGTCTATTTTATTATGACAGACCAGCTAGATCTACTGTCTCTATTGTATTATGACAGACCAGCTAGATCTACTGTCTCTATTATATTATGAGAGACCAGGTAGATATACCGACTCCATTATAAAATGACAGACCAGCTAGATCTATTCTCGCAATTGTATTATGAGAGACCAGCTAGATCAATTGTCTCTATTATAATATGACAGACCAGCTAGATCTACTGTCTCTATTATAATATGACAGACCAGCTAGATCTACTGTCTCTATTATATTATGACAGACCAGCTAGATCTACTGTCTCTATTGTATTATGACAGACCAGCTAGAGCTACTGTGTCTATTATATTATGACAGACCAGCTAGATCTACTGTCTATTATATTATGACAGACCAGCTAGATCTACTGTCTATTTTATCATGACAGACCAGCTAGATCTACTGTCGCTATTGTATTATGACAGACCAGCTAGATCTACTGTCTCTATTATATTATGAGAGACCAGCTAGATCTACTGTCTCTATTATAATATGACAGACCAGCTAGATCTACTGTCTCTATTATATTATGACAGACCAGGTAGATCTACTTTCTCTATTATATAATAACAGACCAGCTAAATCTACTGTCTCTATGTCTCTATTATGTTATGACAGACCAGCTAAATCTACTGTCTCTATTGTATTATGACAGACCAGCTAGATCTACTGTGTATATTATATTATGACAGACCAGCTAGATCTACTGTCTATTACATTATGACAGACCAGCTAGATCTACTGCCTCTATTATATTATGACAGACCAGGTAGATATACTGTCTCTATTATATTATAACAGACCAGCTAGATCTACTGTCTCTATTCTATTATGACAGACCAGCTAGATCTACTATCTCTATTATATTATGACAGACCAGCTAGATCTACTGTCTCTATTATATTATGACAGACCAGCTAGATCTACTGTCTCTATTATATTATAACAGACCAGCTAGATCTACTGTCTCTATTCTATTATGACAGACCAGCTAGATCTACTATCTCTATTATATTATGACAGACCAGCTAGATCTAGTGTCTCTATTATTTTATGACAGACCAACTAAATATACTGTCTCTATTATATTTTGACAGACCAGGTAGATATACTGTCTCTATTATATAATGACAGACCAGCTAGATCTACTGTCTCTATTATATTATGACAGACCAGCTAGATCTACTGTCTATTACATTATGACAGACCAGCTAGATATACTGCCTCTATTATATTATGACAGACCAGGTAGATATACTGTCTCCATTATAAAATGACAGACCAGCTAGATCTACTGTCTCTATTATATTATGACTGACCAGCTAGATCTACTGTCTCTATTATATTATGACAGACCAGCTAGATCTACTGTCTCTATTATATTATGGCAGACCAGCTAGATCTACTGTCTATTATATTATGACAGACCAGCTAGATCTACTGTCTCTATTATATTATGACAGACCAGCTAGATCTACTGTCTCTATTATATTATGACAGACCAGCTATATCTACTGTCTATATTGTATTATGACAGACCAGCTAGATCTACTATCTCTATTATATTATGACAGACCAGCTAGATCTAGTGTCTCTATTATATTATGACAGACCAACTAAATATACTGTCTCTATTATATTTTGACAGACCAGCTAGATCTACTTTCTCTATTATATTTTGATAGACCAGGCAGATCTACTGTCTCTATTATATTATGACAGACCGGCTAGATCTACTGTGTCTATTATATTATGACAGACCAGCTGGATCTACTGTCTATTATATTATGACAGACCAGCTAGATCTACTGTCTATTTTATTATGACAGACCAGCTAGATCTACTGTCTCTATTGTATTATGACAGACCAGCTAGATCTACTGTCTCTATTATATTATGACAGACCAGCTAGATCTATTCTCACTATTGTATTATAAGAGACCAGCTAGATCAATTGTCTCTATTATAATATGACAGACCAGCTAGATCTACTGTCTCTATTATAATATGACAGACCAGCTAGATCTACTGTCTCTATTATATTTTGACAGACCAGGTAGATCTACTGTCCCTATTATACTATGACAGACCAGCTAGATCTACTGTCTCTATTATATTATAACAGACCAGCTAGATCTACTGTCTCTATTATATTATGACAGACCAGCTAGATCTACTGTCTCTATTATATTATGACAGACCAGCTAGATCTACTGTCTCTATTATATTATGACAGACCAGCTAGATATACTGTCTCTATTATATTATGACAGACCAGGTAGATCTACTGTCTCTATTATATTATGACAGACCAGCTAGATCTACTGTCTCTATTATATTATGACAGACCAGCTAGATCTACTGTCTCTATTATATTATGACAGACCAGCTAGATATACTGTCTCTATTATATTATGACAGACCAGCTAGATCTACTGTCTCTATTATATTATGACAGACCAGCTAGATCTACTGTCTATTATATTATGACAGACCAGCTAGATATACTGTCTATTTTAAAATGACAGACCAGCTAGATCTACTGTCTCTATTATATTATGACAGACCAGCTAGATCTACTGTCTCTATTATATTATGAGAGACCAGGTTGATATACCGACTCCATTATAAAATGACAGACCAGCTAGATCTACTATCTCTATTATATTATGACAGACCAGCTAGATCTAGTGTCTCTATTATATTATGACAGACCAACTAAATATACTGTCTCTATTATATTTTGACAGACCAGGTAGATCTACTGTCTCTATTATATAATGACAGACCAGCTAGATCTACTGTCTCTATTATATTTTGACAGACCAGGTAGACCTACTGTCTCTATTATGTTATGACAGACCAGCTAAATCTACTGTCTCTATTGTATTATGACAGACCAGCTAGATCTACTGTCTATTACATTATGACAGACCAGCTAGATATACTGCCTCTATTATATTATGACAGACCAGGTAGATATACTGTCTCCATTATAAAATGACAGACCAGCTAGATCTACTGTCTCTATTATATTATGACTGACCAGCTAGATCTGCTGTCTCTATTATATTATGACAGACCAGCTAGATCTACTGTCTCTATTATATTATGACAGACCAGGTAGATATACTATCTACTTATATTATGACAGACCAGCTAGATCTACTGTCTCTATTATATTATGACAGACCAGCTAGATCTACTGTCTCTATTCTATTATGACAGACCAGCTATATCTACTGTCTCTATTGTATTATGACAGACCAGCTAGATCTACTGTCTCTATTATGTTATGACAGACCAGCTAAATCTACTGTCTCTATTATATTATGACAGACCAGCTAGATCTACTGTCTCTATTATATTATGACAGACCAGGTAGATATACTATCTACTTATATTATGACAGACCAGCTAGATCTACTGTCTCTATTATATTATGACAGACCAGCTAGATCTACTGTCTCTATTCTATTATGACAGACCAGCTATATCTACTGTCTCTATTGTATTATGACAGACCAGCTAGATCTAGTGTCTCTATTATATTATGACAGACCAACTAAATATACTGTCTCTATTATATTTTGACAGACCAGCTAGATCTACTGTCTCTATTATATTTTGACAGACCAGGTAGATCTACTGTCTCTATTATATTATGACAGACCGGCTAGATCTACTGTGTCTGTTATATTATGACAGACCAGCTAGATCTACTGTCTATTATATTTTGACAGACCAGCTAGATCTACTGTCTATTTTATTATGACAGACCAGCTAGATCTACTGTCTCTATTGTATTATGACAGACCAGCTAGATCTACTGTCTCTATTATATAATGACAGACCAGCAAGATCTATTCTCGCTATTGTATTATGAGAGACCAGCTAGATCAATTGTCTCTATTATAATATGACAGACCAGCTAGATCTACTGTCTCTATTATAATATGACAGACCAGCTAGATCTACTGTCTCTATTATATTTTGACAGACCAGGTAGATCTACTGTCCCTATTATACTATGACAGACCAGCTAGATCTACTGTCTCTATTATATTATAACAGACCAGCTAGATCTACTGTGTCTATTATATTATGACAGACCAGCTAGATCTACTGTCTCTTCTGTATTATGACAGGCCAGCTAGATCTACAGTCTCTATTATATTATGACAGACCAGGTCGATATACTGTCTCTATTATATTATGACAGACCAGCTAGATCTACTGCCTCTATTATATTATGACAGACCAGGTAGATATACTGTCTCCATTATAAAATGACCGACCAGCTAGATCTACTGTCTCTATTATATTATGACAGACCAGCTAGATCTACTGTCTCTATTATATTATGACAGACCAGGTAGATATACTGTCTACTTATATTATGACAGACCAGCTAGATCTACTGTCTATTATATTATGACAGACCAGCTAGATCTATTGTCTCTATTATAATATGACAGACCTGCTAGATCTATTGTCTCTATTATAATATGACAGACCAGCTAGATCTACTGTCTCTATTATATTATGACAGACCAGCTAGATCTACTGTCTCTATTATATTATAACAGACCAGCAAGATCTATTGTCTCTATTATAATATGACAGACCTGCTAGATCTATTGTCTCTATTATAATATGACAGACCAGCTAGATCTACTGTCTCTATTATATTTTGACAGACCAGGTAGATCTACTGTCCCTATTATACTATGACAGACCAGCTAGATCTACTGTCTCTATTATATTATAACTGACCAGCTAGATCTACTGTGTCTATTATATTATGACAGACCAGCTAGATCTACTGTCTCTTCTGTATTATGACAGACCAGGTCGATATACTGTCTCTATTATATTATGACAGACCAGGTCGATATACTGTCTCTATTATATTATGACAGACCAGGTAGATATACTGTCTCTATTATATTATGACAGACCAGCTAGATCTACTGTGTCTATTATATTATGACAGACCAGCTAGATCTACTGTCTATTATATTATGACAGACCAGCTAGATATACTGTCTATTTTATTATGACAGACCAGCTAGATCTACTGTCTCTATTGTATTATGACAGACCAGCTAGATCTACTGTCTCTATTATATTATGAGAGACCAGGTTGATATACCGACTCCATTATAAAATGACAGACCAGCTAGATCTACTATCTCTATTATATTATGACAGACCAGCTCGATCTAGTGTCTCTATTATATTATGACAGACCAACTAAATATACTGTCTCTATTATATTTTGACAGACCAGGTAGATCTACTGTCTCTATTATATAATGACAGACCAGCTAGATCTACTGTCTCTATTATATATGACAGACCAGCTAGATCTTGACAGACCAGCTAGATCTAGATATGACTGATCTCTCTCTATTATATTTTTATAAATATTTTGACAGACCAGTCTCCATTATAAAATGACAGACCAGATCTACTGTCTCTATTATATTATGACTGACCAGCTCGATCTGCTGTCTCTATTATATTATGACAGACCAGCTAGATCTACTGTCTCTATTATATTATGACAGACCAGGTAGATATACTATCTACTTATATTATGACAGACCAGCTAGATCTACTGTCTCTATTATATTATGACAGACCAGCTAGATCTATTCTATTATGCTATATCTCTGTTCTATTATGACAGACCAGCTAGATCTACTATCTCTATTATATTATGACAGACCAGCTAGTCTCTATTATATTATGACAGACCAACTAAATATACTGTCTCTATTATATTTTGACAGACCAGCTAGATCTACTGTCTCTATTATATTTTGACAGACCAGGTAGATCTAGTCTCTATTATATTATGACAGACCGGCTAGATCTACTGTCTCTATTATATTATGACAGACCAGCTAGATCTACTGTCTATTATATTTTGACAGACCAGCTAGATCTACTGTCTATTTTATTATGACAGACCAGCTAGATCTACTGTCTCTATTGTATTATGACAGACCAGCTAGATCTATATATAATGACAGACCAGCTAGATCTACTGTCTCTATTATAATATGACAGACCAGCTAGATCTACTGTCTCTATTATATTTTGACAGACCAGGTAGATCTACTGTCCCTATTATACTATGACAGACCAGCTAGATCTACTGTCTCTATTATATTATAACAGACCAGCTAGATCTACTGTGTCTATTATATTATGACAGACCAGCTAGATCTACTGTCTCTTCTGAATTATGACAGGCCAGCTAGATCTACAGTCTCTATTATATTATGACAGACCAGGTCGATATACTGTCTCTATTATATTATGACAGACCAGCTAGATCTACTGCCTCTATTATATTATGACAGACCAGGTAGATATACTGTCTCCATTATAAAATGACCGACCAGCTAGATCTACTGTCTCTATTATATTATGACAGACCAGCTAGATCTACTGTCTCTATTATATTATGACAGACCAGGTAGATATACTGTCTACTTATATTATGACAGACCAGCTAGATCTACTGTCTATTATATTATGACAGACCAGCTAGATCTATTGTCTCTATTATAATATGACAGACCTGCTAGATCTATTGTCTCTATTATAATATGACAGACCAGCTAGATCTACTGTCTCTATTATATTATGACAGACCAGCTAGATCTACTGTCTCTATTATATTATAACAGACCAGCAAGATCTATTGTCTCTATTATAATATGACAGACCTGCTAGATCTATTGTCTCTATTATAATATGACAGACCAGCTAGATCTACTGTCTCTATTATATTTTGACAGACCAGGTAGATCTACTGTCCCTATTATACTATGACAGACCAGCTAGATCTACTGTCTCTATTATATTATAACAGACCAGCTAGATCTACTGTGTCTATTATATTATGACAGACCAGCTAGATCTACTGTCTCTTCTGTATTATGACAGACCAGGTCGATATACTGTCTCTATTATATTATGACAGACCAGGTAGATATACTGTCTCTATTATATTATGACAGACCAGCTAGATCTACTGTGTCTATTATATTATGACAGACCAGCTAGATCTACTGTCTATTATATTATGACAGACCAGCTAGATATACTGTCTATTTTATTATGACAGACCAGCTAGATCTACTGTCTCTATTGTATTATGACAGACCAGCTAGATCTACTGTCTCTATTATATTATGAGAGACCAGGTTGATATACCGACTCCATTATAAAATGACAGACCAGCTAGATCTACTATCTCTATTATATTATGACAGACCAACTAAATATACTGTCTCTATTATATTTTGACAGACCAGGTAGATCTACTGTCTCTATTATATAATGACAGACCAGCTAGATCTACTGTCTCTATTATATTTTGACAGACCAGGTAGACCTACTGTCTCTATTATATAATGACAGACCAGTAAATCTACTGTCTCTATGTCTCTATTATGTTATGACAGACCAGCTAAATCTACTGTCTCTATTGTATTATGACAGACCAGCTAGATCTACTGTCTATTACATTATGACAGACCAGCTAGATATACTGCCTCTATTATATTATGACAGACCAGGTAGATATACTGTCTCCATTATAAAATGACAGACCAGCTAGATCTACTGTCTCTATTATATTATGACTGACCAGCTAGATCTGCTGTCTCTATTATATTATGACAGACCAGCTAGATCTACTGTCTCTATTATATTATGACAGACCAGGTAGATATACTATCTACTTATATTATGACAGACCAGCTAGATCTACTGTCTCTATTATATTATGACAGACCAGCTAGATCTACTGTCTCTATTCTATTATGACAGACCAGCTATATCTACTGTCTCTATTGTATTATGACAGACCAGCTAGATCTACTATCTCTATTATATTATGACAGACCAGCTAGATCTAGTGTCTCTATTATATTATGACAGACCAACTAAATATACTGTCTCTATTATATTTTGACAGACCAGCTAGATCTACTGTCTCTATTATATTTTGACAGACCAGCTAGATCTACTGTCTCTATTATATTATGACAGACCGGCTAGATCTACTGTGTCTGTTATATTATGACAGACCAGCTAGATCTACTGTCTATTATATTTTGACAGACCAGCTATATCTACTGTCTATTTTATTATGACAGACCAGCTAGATCTACTGTCTCTATTGTATTATGACAGACCAGCTAGATCTACTGTCTCTATTATATAATGACAGACCAGCAAGATCTATTCTCGCTATTGTATTATGAGAGACCAGCTAGATCAATTGTCTCTATTATAATATGACAGACCAGCTAGATCTACTGTCTCTATTATAATATGACAGACCAGCTAGATCTACTGTCTCTATTATATTTTGACAGACCAGGTAGATCTACTGTCCCTATTATAGTATGACAGACCAGCTAGATCTACTGTCTCTATTATATTATAACAGACCAGCTAGATCTACTGTGTCTATTATATTATGACAGACCAGCTAGATCTACTGTCTCTTCTGTATTATGACAGGCCAGCTAGATCTACTGTCTCTATTATATTATGACAGACCAGCTAGATCTACTGTCTCTATTATATTATGACAGACCAGGTAGATATACTGTCTACTTATATTATGACAGACCAGCTAGGTCTACTGTCTATTATATTATGACAGACCAGCTAGATCTATTGTCTCTATTATAATATGACAGACCTGCTAGATCTATTGTCTCTATTATAATATGACAGACCAGCTAGATCTACTGTCTCTATTATATTATGACTGACCAGCTAGATCTACTGTCTCTATTATATTATAACAGACCAGCAAGATCTATTGTCTCGATTATAATATGACAGACCTGCTAGATCTATTGTCTCTATTATAATATGACAGACCAGCTAGATCTACTTTCTCTATTATATTATGACAGACCAGCTAGATCTACTGTCTTTATTATATTATAACAGACCAGCTAGATCTACTGTCTCTATTCTATTATGACAGACCAGCTATATCTACTGTCTCTATTATATTTTGACAGACCAGGTAGATCTACTGTCTCTATTATATAATGACAGACCAGCTAGATCTACTGTCTCTATTATATTTTGACAGACCAGGTAGATCTACTGTCTCTATTATATTTTGACAGACCAGGTAGATCTACTGTCTCTATTGTATTATGACAGACCAGCTAGATCTACTGTCTCTATTATATAATGACAGACCAGCAAGATCTATTCTCGCTATTGTATTATGAGAGACCAGCTAGATCAATTGTCTCTATTATAATATGACAGACCAGCTAGATCTACTGTCTCTATTATAATATGACAGACCAGCTAGATCTACTGTCTCTATTATATTTTCACAGACCAGGTAGATCTACTGTCCCTATTATACTATGACAGACCAGCTAGATCTACTGTCTCTATTATATTATAACAGACCAGCTAGATCTACTGTGTCTATTATATTATGACAGACCAGCTAGATCTACTGTGACAGACCTTCTGTATTATGACAGGCCAGCTAGATCTACTGTCTCTATTATATTATGACAGACCAGCTAGATCTACTGTCTCTATTATATTATGACAGACCAGGTAGATATACTGTCTACTTATATTATGACAGACCAGCTAGATCTACTGTCTATTATATTATGACAGACCAGCTAGATCTATTGTCTCTATTATAATATGACAGACCTGCTAGATCTATTGTCTCTATTATAATATGACAGACCAGCTAGATCTACTGTCTCTATTATATTATGACAGACCAGCTAGATCTACTGTCTCTATTATATTATAACAGACCAGCAAGATCTATTGTCTCTATTATAATATGACAGACCTGCTAGATCTATTGTCTCTATTATAATATGACAGACCAGCTAGATCTACTTTCTCTATTATATTATGACAGACCAGCTAGATCTACTGTCTCTATTATATTATAACAGACCAGCTAGATCTACTGTCTCTATTATATTTTGACAGACCAGGTAGATCTACTGTCTCTATTATATAATGACAGACCAGCTAGATCTACTGTCTCTATTATATTTTGACAGACCAGGTAGATCTACTGTCTCTATTATATTTTGACAGACCAGGTAGATCTACTGTCTCTATTATATTATGACAGACCAGGTAGATATACTGTCTCTATTATATTATGACAGACCAGGTAGATCTACTGTCTCTATTATATTTTGACAGACCAGGTAGATCTACTGTCTCTATTATATTATGACAGACCAGGTAGATATACTGTCTCTATTATATTATGACAGACCAGGTCGATATACTGTCTCTATTATATTATGACAGACCAGCTAGATCTACTGTCTCTATTATATTTTGACAGACCAGGTAGATCTACTGTCTCTATTATATTTTGACAGACCAGCTAGATCTACTGTCTCTATTATATTTTGACAGACCAGGTAGATCTACTGTCTCTATTATATAATGACAGACCAGCTAGATCTACTGTCTCTATTATATTTTGACAGACCAGGTAGATCTACTGTCTCTATTATATTTTGACAGACCAGGTAGATCTACTGTCTCTATTATATTATGACAGACCAGCTAGATCTACTGTCTTTATTATATTATAACAGACCAGCTAGATCTACTGTCTCTATTCTATTATGACAGACCAGCTATATCTACTGTCTCTATTATATTTTGACAGACCAGGTAGATCTACTGTCTCTATTATATAATGACAGACCAGCTAGATCTACTGTCTCTATTATATTTTGACAGACCAGGTAGATCTACTGTCTCTATTATATTTTGACAGACCAGGTAGATCTACTGTCTCTATTGTATTATGACAGACCAGCTAGATCTACTGTCTCTATTATATAATGACAGACCAGCAAGATCTATTCTCGCTATTATATTATGAGAGACCAGCTAGATCAATTGTCTCTATTATAATATGACAGACCAGCTAGATCTACTGTCTCTATTATAATATGACAGACCAGCTAGATCTACTGTCTCTATTATATTTTCACAGACCAGGTAGATCTACTGTCCCTATTATACTATGACAGACCAGCTAGATCTACTGTCTCTATTATATTATATGACAGACCAGCTAGATCTACTGTCTCTATTATATTATGACAGACCAGCTAGATCTACTGCCTCTATTATAATATGACAGACCAGCTAGATCTACTGTCTCTATTATATTATGACAGACCAGCTAGATATACTGTGTCTATTATATTATGACAGACCAGGTAGATATACTGTCTCTATTATATTATGACAGACCAGCTAGATCTACTGTCTATTATATTATGACAGACCAGCTAGATCTATTGTCCCTATTATAATATGACAGACCAGCTAGATCTACTGTCTCTATTATATTATGACAGACCAGCTAGATCTACTGTCTCTATTATATTATGACAGACCAGCTAGATCTACTGTCTCTATTATATTATAACAGACCAGCAAGATCTATTGTCTCTATTATAATATGACAGACCAGCTAGATCTATTGTCTCTATTATAATATGACAGACCAGCTAGATCTACTTCTCTATTATATTATGACAGACCAGCTAGATCTACTGTCTCTATTATATTATAACAGACCAGCTAGATCTACTGTCTCTATTATATTTTGACAGACCAGGTAGATCTACTGTCTCTATTATATAATGACAGACCAGCTAGATCTACTGTCTCTATTATATTTTGACAGACTAGGTAGATCTACTGTCTCTATTATATTTTGACAGACCAGGTAGATCTACTGTCTCTATTATATTATGACAGACCAGGTAGATATACTGTCTCTATTATATTATGACAGACCAGGTAGATCTACTGTCTCTATTATATTTTGACAGACCAGGTAGATCTACTGTCTCTATTATATTATGACAGACCAGGTAGATATACTGTCTCTATTATATTATGACAGACCAGGTCGATATACTGTCTCTATTATATTATGACAGACCAGCTAGATCTACTGTGTCTATTATATTATGACAGACCAGCTAGATCTACTGTCTATTATATTATGACAGACCAGCTAGATCTACTGTCTATTATATTATGACAGACCAGCTAGATATACTGTCTATTTTATTATGACAGACCAGCTAGATCTACTGTCTCTATTGTATTATGACAGACCAGCTAGATCTACTGTCTCTATTATATTATGAGAGACCAGGTTGATATACCGACTCCATTATAAAATGACAGACCAGCTAGATCTACTATCTCTATTATATTATGACAGACCAACTAAATATACTGTCTCTATTATATTTTGACAGACCAGGTAGATCTACTGTCTCTATTATATAATGACAGACCAGCTAGATCTACTGTCTCTATTATATTTTGACAGACCAGGTAGACCTACTGTCTCTATTATATAATGACAGACCAGCTAAATCTACTGTCTCTATGTCTCTATTATGTTATGACAGACCAGCTAAATCTACTGTCTCTATTGTATTATGACAGACCAGCTAGATCTACTGTCTATTACATTATGACAGACCAGCTAGATATACTGCCTCTATTATATTATGACAGACCAGGTAGATATACTGTCTCCATTATAAAATGACAGACCAGCTAGATCTACTGTCTCTATTATATTATGACTGACCAGCTAGATCTGCTGTCTCTATTATATTATGACAGACCAGCTAGATCTACTGTCTCTATTATATTATGACAGACCAGGTAGATATACTATCTACTTATATTATGACAGACCAGCTAGATCTACTGTCTCTATTATATTATGACAGACCAGCTAGATCTACTGTCTCTATTCTATTATGACAGACCAGCTATATCTACTGTCTCTATTGTATTATGACAGACCAGCTAGATCTACTATCTCTATTATATTATGACAGACCAGCTAGATCTAGTGTCTCTATTATATTATGACAGACCAACTAAATATACTGTCTCTATTATATTTTGACAGACCAGCTAGATCTACTGTCTCTATTATATTTTGACAGACCAGCTAGATCTACTGTCTCTATTATATTATGACAGACCGGCTAGATCTACTGTGTCTGTTATATTATGACAGACCAGCTAGATCTACTGTCTATTATATTTTGACAGACCAGCTAGATCTACTGTCTATTTTATTATGACAGACCAGCTAGATCTACTGTCTCTATTGTATTATGACAGACCAGCTAGATCTACTGTCTCTATTATATAATGACAGACCAGCAAGATCTATTCTCGCTATTGTATTATGAGAGACCAGCTAGATCAATTGTCTCTATTATAATATGACAGACCAGCTAGATCTACTGTCTCTATTATAATATGACAGACCAGCTAGATCTACTGTCTCTATTATATTTTGACAGACCAGGTAGATCTACTGTCCCTATTATACTATGACAGACCAGCTAGATCTACTGTCTCTATTATATTATAACAGACCAGCTAGATCTACTGTGTCTATTATATTATGACAGACCAGCTAGATCTACTGTCTCTTCTGTATTATGACAGGCCAGCTAGATCTACTGTCTCTATTATATTATGACAGACCAGCTAGATCTACTGTCTCTATTATATTATGACAGACCAGGTAGATATACTGTCTACTTATATTATGACAGACCAGCTAGGTCTACTGTCTATTATATTATGACAGACCAGCTAGATCTATTGTCTCTATTATAATATGACAGACCTGCTAGATCTATTGTCTCTATTATAATATGACAGACCAGCTAGATCTACTGTCTCTATTATATTATGACTGACCAGCTAGATCTACTGTCTCTATTATATTATAACAGACCAGCAAGATCTATTGTCTCGATTATAATATGACAGACCTGCTAGATCTATTGTCTCTATTATAATATGACAGACCAGCTAGATCTACTTTCTCTATTATATTATGACAGACCAGCTAGATCTACTGTCTTTATTATATTATAACAGACCAGCTAGATCTACTGTCTCTATTCTATTATGACAGACCAGCTATATCTACTGTCTCTATTATATTTTGACAGACCAGGTAGATCTACTGTCTCTATTATATAATGACAGACCAGCTAGATCTACTGTCTCTATTATATTTTGACAGACCAGGTAGATCTACTGTCTCTATTATATTTTGACAGACCAGGTAGATCTACTGTCTCTATTGTATTATGACAGACCAGCTAGATCTACTGTCTCTATTATATAATGACAGACCAGCAAGATCTATTCTCGCTATTGTATTATGAGAGACCAGCTAGATCAATTGTCTCTATTATAATATGACAGACCAGCTAGATCTACTGTCTCTATTATAATATGACAGACCAGCTAGATCTACTGTCTCTATTATATTTTCACAGACCAGGTAGATCTACTGTCCCTATTATACTATGACAGACCAGCTAGATCTACTGTCTCTATTATATTATAACAGACCAGCTAGATCTACTGTGTCTATTATATTATGACAGACCAGCTAGATCTACTGTCTCTTCTGTATTATGACAGGCCAGCTAGATCTACTGTCTCTATTATATTATGACAGACCAGCTAGATCTACTGTCTCTATTATATTATGACAGACCAGGTAGATATACTGTCTACTTATATTATGACAGACCAGCTAGATCTACTGTCTATTATATTATGACAGACCAGCTAGATCTATTGTCTCTATTATAATATGACAGACCTGCTAGATCTATTGTCTCTATTATAATATGACAGACCAGCTAGATCTACTGTCTCTATTATATTATGACAGACCAGCTAGATCTACTGTCTCTATTATATTATAACAGACCAGCAAGATCTATTGTCTCTATTATAATATGACAGACCTGCTAGATCTATTGTCTCTATTATAATATGACAGACCAGCTAGATCTACTTTCTCTATTATATTATGACAGACCAGCTAGATCTACTGTCTATTTTATTATGACAGACCAGCTAGATCTACTGTCTCTATTGTATTATGACAGACCAGCTAGATCTACTGTCTCTATTATATTATGAGAGACCAGGTAGATATACCGACTCCATTATAAAATGACAGACCAGCTAGATCTATTCTCGCAATTATATTATGAGAGACCAGCTAGATCAATTGTCTCTATTATAATATGACAGACCAGCTAGATCTACTGTCTCTATTATAATATGACATACCAGCTAGATCTACTGTCTCTATTATATTATGACAGACCAGCTAGATCTACTGTCTCTATTGTATTATGACAGACCAGCTAGATCTACTATCTCTATTATATTTTGACCGACCAGCTAGATCTACTGTCCCTATTATACTATGACAGACCAGCTAGATCTACTGTCTCTATGTCTCTATTATGGTATGACAGAGCAGCTAAATCTACTGTCTCTATTGTATTATGACAGACCAGCTAGATCTACTGTCTCTATTATATTTTGACAGACCAGGTAGATCTACTGTCTCTATTATATTATGACAGACCAGCTAGATCTACTGTCTCTATTATATTTTGACAGACCAGGTAGATCTACTGTCCCTATTATACTATGACAGACCAGCTAGATCTACTGTCTCTATGTCTCTATTTTGGTATGACAGAGCAGCTAAATCTACTGTCTCTATTGTATTATGACAGACCATCTAGATCTACTGTCTCTATTGTATTATGACAGACCAGCTAGATCTACTGTCTCTATTATATTATGACAGACCAGCTAGATATACTGTCTCTATTATATTATGACAGACCAGCTAGATCTACTGTCTCTTCTGTATTATGACAGACCAGGTCGATATACTGTCTCTATTTAATTATGACAGACCAGGTAGATATACTGTCTCTATTATATTATGACAGACCAGGTCGATATACTGTCTCTATTATATTATGACAGACCAGGTAGATATACTGTCTCTATTATATTATGACAGACCAGCTAGATCGACTGTGTCTATTATATTATGATAGACCAGCTAGATCTACTGTCTATTATATTATGACAGACCAGCTAGATCTACTGTCTATTTTATTATGACAGACCAGCAAGATCTACTGTCTCTATTGTATTGTGACAGACCAGCTAGATCTACTGTCTCTATTATATTATGAGAGACCAGGTAGATATACCGACTCCATTATAAAATGACAGACCAGGTAGATATACTGTCTCTATTATATTATGACAGACCAGCCAGACCTACTGTGTCTATTATATTATGACAGACCAGCTAGATCTACTGTCTCTATTGTATTATGACAGACCAGCTAGATCTATTCTCGCTATTGTATTATGACAGACCAGCTAGATCAATTGTCTCTATTATAATATGACAGACCAGCTAGATCTACTGTCTCTATTATAATATGACAGACCGGCTAGATCTACTGTCTCTATTATATTATGACAGACCAGCTAGATCTATTGTCTCAATTATAATATGACATTATGACAGACCAGCTAGATCTACTGTCCCTATTATACTATGACAGACCAGCTAGATCTACTGTCTCTATTATATTATGACAGACCAGCTAGATCTACTGTCTCTATTATAAAATGACAGACCAGGTAGATATACTGTCTCTATTATATTATGACAGACCAGCTAAATCTACTGTCTCTATGTCTCTATTATGGTATGACAGACCAGCTAAATCTACTGTCTCTATTGTATTATGACAGACCAGCTAGATCTACTGTCTCTATTATATTATGAGAGACCAGGTAGATATACAGACTCCATTATAAAATTACAGACCAGCTAGATCTATTCTCGCTATTGTATTATGACAGACCAGCTAGATAAATTGTCTCTATTATAATATGACAGACCAGCTATATCTACTGTCTCTATTATAATATGACAGACCAGCTAGATCTACTGTCTCTATTATATTATGACAGACCAGCTAGATCTATTGTCTCTATTATAATATGACATTATGACAGACCAGCTAGATCTACTGTTTCTATTGTATTATGACAGACCAGCTAGATCTACTATCTCTATTATATTATGACAGACCATCTAGATCTACTGTCCCTATTATACTATGACAGACCAGCTAGATCTACTGTCTCTATTATATTATGACAGACCAGCTAGATCTACTGTCTCTATTGTATTATGACAGACCAGCTAGATCTACTGTCTCTATTATATTATAACAGACCAGCTAGATCTACTGTGTCTATTATATTATGACAGAACAGCTAGATCTACTGTCTATTATATTATGACAGACCAGCTATATCTACTGTCTATTTTATTATGAAAGACCAGCTAGATCTACTGTCTCTATTATATTTTGACAGACCAGGTAGATCTACTGTCCCTATTATACTATGACAGACCAGCTAGATCTACTGTCTCTATTATATTATGACAGACCAGCTAGATCTACTGTCTCTATTATATTATGACAGACCAGCTAGATCTACTGTCTCTATTATAAAATGACAGACCAGGTAGATATACTGTCTCTATTATATTATGAAAGACCAGCTAAATCTACTGTCTCTATGTCTCTATTATGCTATGACAGACCAGCTAAATCTACTGTCTCTATTGTATTATGACAGACCAGCTAGATCTACTGTCTCTATTATATTATGACAGACCATCTAGATCTACTGTCTCTATTATATTTTGACAGACCAGGTAGATCTACTGTCCCTATTATACTATGACAGACCAGCTAGATCTACTGTCTCTATTATATTATAACAGACCAGCTTGATCTACTGTCTCTATTGTATTATAAAAGACCAGCTAGATCTACTGTGTCTATTATATTATGACAGACCAGCTAGATCTACTGTCTATTATATTATGACAGACCAGCTATATCTACTGTCTATTTTATTATGACATACCAGCTAGATCTACTGTCTCTATTATATTTTGACAGACCAGGTAGATCTACTGTCCCTATTATACTATGACAGACCAGCTAGATCTACTGTCTCTATTATATTATGACAGACCAGCTAGATCTACTGTCTCTATTGTATTATGACAGACCAGCTAGATCTACTGTCTCTATTATATTATAACAGACCAGCTAGATCTACTGTGTCTATTATATTATGACAGACCAGCTAGATCTACTGTCTCTTCTGTATTATGACAGACCAGGTCGATATACTGTCTCTATTATATTATGACAGACCAGGTAGATATACTGTCTCTATTATATTATGACAGACCAGCTAGATCTACTGTGTCTATTATATTATGACAGACCAGCTAGATCTACTGTCTATTATATTATGACAGACCAGCTAGATCTACTGTCTATTTTATTATGACAGACCAGCTAGATCTACTGTCTCTATTATATTATGAGAGACCAGGTAGATATACCGACTCCATTATAAAATGACAGACCAGCTAGATCTATTCTCGCTATTGTATTATGACAGACCAGCTAGATCTACTGTCTCTATTATATTATGACAGACCAGCTAGATCTACTGTCTCTATTGTATTATGACAGACCAGCTAGATCTACTGTGTCTATTATATTATGACAGACCAGCTAGATCTACTGTCTATTATATTATGACAGACCAGCTATATCTACTGTCTATTTTATTATGACAGACCAGCTAGATCTACTGTCTCTATTATATTTTGACAGACCAGGTAGATCTACTGTCTCTATTATATTATGACAGACCAGCTTGATCTACTGTCTCTATTGTATTATGACAGACCAGCTAGATCTACTGTCTCTATTATATTATAACAGACCAGCTAGATCTACTGTGTCTATTATATTATGACAGACCAGCTAGATCTACTGTCTCTTCTGTATTATGACAGACCAGGTCGATATACTGTCTCTATTATATTATGACAGACCAGGTAGATATACTGTCTCTATTATATTATGACAGACCAGGTAGATATACTGTCTCTATTATATTATGACAGACCAGCTAGATCTACTGTGTCTATTATATTATGACAGACCAGCTAGATCTACTGTCTATTATATTATGACAGACCAGCTAGATCTACTGTCTACTTCATTATGACAGACCAGCTAGATCTACTGTCTCTATTATATTATGAGAGACAAGGTAGATATACCGACTCCATTATAAAATGACAGACCAGCTAGATCTATTCTCGCTATTGTATTATGACAGACCAGCTAGATCAATTGTCTCTATTATAATATGACAGACCAGCTAGATCTACTGTCTCTATTATAATATGACATTATGACAGACCAGCTAGATCTACTATCTCTATTATATTATGATAGACCAGCTAGATCTAGTGTCTCTATTATATTATGACAGACTAACTAAATCTACTCTCTATCATATTATGACAGACCAGCCAGATCTACTGTGTCTATTATATTATGACAGACCAGCTAGATCTACTGTCTATTATATTATGACAGACCAGCTAGATATACTGTCTATTTTATTATGACAGACCGGCTAGATCTACTGTCTCTATTATATTATGACAGACCAGCTAGATCTATTGTCTCAATTATAATATTTTTTTTTATTTTTTTTTATTTCACCTTTATTTAACCAGGTAGGCTAGTTGAGAACAAGTTCTCATTTGCAACTGCGACCTGGCCAAGATAAAGCATAGCAGTGTGAACAGACAACACAGAGTTACACATGGAGCAAACAATTAGCAAGTCAATAACACAGTAGAAAAAAATGGGCAGTCTATATACAATGTGTGCAAAAGGCATGAGGAGGTAGGCGAATAATACAATTTTGCAGATTAACACTGGAGTGACAAATGATCAGATGGGCATGTACAGGTAGAGATATTGGTGTGCAAAAGAGCAGAAAAGTAAATAAATAAAAACAGTATAAAAACAGTATGGGAATGAGGTAGGTGAAAAGGGTGAGCTATTTACCTATAGACTATGTACAGCTGCAGCGATCGGTTAGCTGCTCGGATAGCTGATGTTTGAAGTTGGTGAGGGAGATAAAAGTCTCCAACTTCAGCGATTTTTGCAATTCGTTCCAGTCACAGGCAGCAGAGTACTGGAACGAAAGGCGGCCAAATGAGGTGTTGGCTTTAGGGATGATCAGTGAGATACACCTGCTGGAGCGCGTGCTACGGATGGGTGTTGCCATCGTGACCAGTGAACTGAGATAAGGCGGAGCTTTACCTAGCATGGACTTGTAAATGACCTGGAGCCAGTGGGTCTGGCGATGAATATGTAGTGAGGGCCAGCCGACTAGAGCATACAAGTCGCAGTGGTGGGTGGTATAAGGTGCTTTAGTGACAAAACGGATGGCACTGTGATAGACTGCATCCAGTTTGCTGAGTAGAGTGTTGGAAGCCATTTTGTAGATGACATCGCCGAAGTCGAGGATCGGTAGGATAGTCAGTTTTACTAGGGTAAGCTTGGCAGCGTGAGTGAAGGAGGCTTTGTTGCGGAATAGAAAGCCGACTCTGGATTTGATTTTGATTGGAGATGTTTGATGTGAGTCTGGAAGGAGAGTTTGCAGTCTAGCCAGACACCTAGGTACTTATAGATGTCCACATATTCAAGGTTGGAACCATCCAGGGTGGTGATGCTAGTCGGGCATGCGGGTGCAGGCAGCGATCGGTTGAAAAGCATGCATTTGGTTTTACTCGCGTTTAAGAGCAGTTGGAGGCCACGGAAGGAGTGCTGTATGGCATTGAAGCTCGTTTGGAGGTTTGATAGCACAGTGTCCAATGACGGGCCGAAAGTATATAGAATGGTGTCGTCTGCGTAGAGGTGGATCAGGGAATCGCCCGCAGCAAGAGCAACATCATTGATATATACAGAGAAAAGAGTCGGCCCGAGAATTGAACCCTGTGGCACCCCCATAGAGACTGCCAGAGGACCGGACAGCATTCCCTCTGATTTGACACACTGAACTCTGTCTGCAAAGTAATTGGTGAACCAGGCAAGGCAGTCATCCGAAAAACCGAGGCTGTTGAGTCTGCCGATAAGAATTTGGTGATTGACAGAGTCGAAAGCCTTGGCGAGGTCGATGAAGACGGCTGCACAGTACTGTCTTTTATCGATGGCGGTTATGATATCATTTAGTACCTTGAGTGTGGCTGAGGTGCACCCGTGACCGGCTCGGAAACCAGATTGCACAGCGGAGAAGGTACGGTGGGATTCGAGATGGTCAGTGACCTGTTTGTTGACTTGGCTTTCGAAGACCTTAGATAGGCAGGGCAGGATGGATATAAGTATATAGCAGTTTGGGTCCAGGGTGTCTCTCCCTTTGAAGAGGGGGATGACTGCGGCAGCTTTCCAATCCTTGGGGATCTCAGACGATATGAAAGAGAGGTTGAACAGGCTGGTAATAGGGGTTGCGACAATGGCGGCAGATAGTTTCAGAAATAGCGGGTCCAGATTGTCAAGCCCAGCTGATTTGTACGGGTCCAGGTTTTGCAGCTCTTTCAGAACATCTGCTATCTGGATTTGGGTAAAGGAGAACCTGGAGAGGCTTGGGTGAGGAACTACGGGGGGGGCGGAGCTGTTGGCCGAGGTTGGAGTAGCCAGGCGGAAGGCATGGCCAGCCGTTGAGAAGTGCTTATTGAAGTTTTCGATAATCATGGATTTATCATGGAATATGACATTATGACAGACCAGCTAGATCTACTGTCCCTATTATACTATGACAGACCAGCTAGATCTACTGTCTCTATTATATTATGACAGACCAGCTAGATCTACTGTCTCTATTATAAAATGACAGACCAGCTAAATCTACTGTCTCTATGTCTCTATTATGGTATGACAGACCAGCTAAATCTACTGTCTCTATTGTATTTTGACAGACCAGCTAGATCTACTGTCTCTATTGTATTATGACAGACCAGCTAGATCTACTGTCTCTATTATATTATGAGAGACCAGGTAGATATACAGACTCCATTATAAAATGACAGACCAGCTAGATCTATTCTCGCTATTGTATTATGACAGACCAGCTAGATAAATTGTCTCTATTATAATATGACAGACCAGCTATATCTACTGTCTCTATTATAATATGACAGACCAGCTAGATCTACTGTCTCTATTTTATTATGACAGACCAGCTATATCTACTGTCTCTATTATATTATGAGAGACCAGGTAGATATACAGACTCCATTATAAAATGACAGACCAGCTAGATCTATTCTCGCTATTGTATTATGACAGACCAGCTAGATAAATTGTCTCTATTATAATATGACAGACCAGCTATATCTACTGTCTCTATTATAATATGACAGACCAGCTAGATCTACTGTCTCTATTATATTATGACAGACCAGCTAGATCTATTGTCTCTATTATAATATGACAGACCAGCTAGATCTACTATCTCTATTATATTATGACAGGCCAGGTAGATCTAGAGTCTCTATTATATTATGACAGACCAACTAAATCTACTGTCTCTATTATATTTTGACAGACCAGGTAGATCTACTGTCTCTATTATATTATGACAGACCAGCTAGATCTACTGTCTCTATTATATTATGACAGACCAGCTAGATCTAGTGTCTCTATTATATTATGACAGACCAACTAAATATACTGTCTCTATTATATTTTGACAGACCAGGTAGATCTACTGTCTCTATTATATTATGACAGACCATCTAGATCTACTGTCTCTATTATATTTTGACAGACCAGGTAGATCTACTGTCCCTATTATACTATGACAGACCAGCTAGATCTACTGTCTCTATTATATTATGACAGACCAGCTTGATCTACTGTCTCTATTGTATTATGACAGACCAGCTAGATCTACTGTCTATTATATTATGACAGACCAGCTGTATCTACTGTCTATTTTATTATGACAGACCAGCTAGATCTACTGTCTCTATTATATTTTGACAGACCAGGTAGATCTACTGTCCCTATTATACTATGACAGACCAGCTAGATCTACTGTCTCTATTATATTATGACAGACCAGCTAGATCTACTGTCTCTATTGTATTATGACAGACCAGCTAGATCTACTGTCTCTATTATATTATAACAGACCAGCTAGATCTACTGTCCCTATTCTATTATGACAGACCAGCTAGATCTACTGTGTCTATTATATTATGACAGACCAGCTAGATCTACTGTCTCTTCTGTATTATGACAGACCAGGTCGATATACTGTCTCTATTATATTATGACAGACCAGGTAGATCTACTGTGTCTATTATATTATGACAGACCAGCTAGATCTACTGTCTATTATATTATGACAGACCAGCTAGATCTACTGTCTATTTTATTATGACAGACCAGCTAGATCTACTGTCTCTATTATATTATGAGAGACCAGGTAGATATACTGTCTCTATTATGTTATGACAGACCAGCTAGATATACTGTCTCTATTATATTATGACAGACCAGGTCGATATACTGTCTCTATTATATTATGACAGACCAGGTAGATATACTGTCTCTATTATATCATGACAGACCAGCTAGATCTACTGTGTCTATTATATTATGACAGACCAGCTAGATCTACTGTCTATTATATTACGACAGACCAGCTAGATCTACTGTCTATTTTATTATGATAGACCAGCTAGATCTACTGTCTCTATTGTATTATGACAGACCTGCTAGATCTACTGTCTCTATTATATTATGAGAGACCAGGTAGATATACCGACTCCATTATAAAATGACAGACCAGCTAGATCTATTCTCGCTATTGTATTATGACAGACCAGCTAGATAAATTGTCTCTATTATAATATGACAGACCAGCTATATCTACTGTCTCTATTATAATATGACAGACCAGCTAGATCTACTGTCTCTATTTTATTATGACAGACCAGCTATATCTACTGTCTCTATTATATTATGAGAGACCAGGTAGATATACAGACTCCATTATAAAATGACAGACCAGCTAGATCTATTCTCGCTATTGTATTATGACAGACCAGCTAGATAAATTGTCTCTATTATAATATGACAGACCAGCTATATCTACTGTCTCTATTATAATATGACAGACCAGCTAGATCTACTGTCTCTATTATATTATGACAGACCAGCTAGATCTATTGTCTCTATTATAATATGACAGACCAGCTAGATCTACTATCTCTATTATATTATGACAGGCCAGGTAGATCTAGAGTCTCTATTATATTATGACAGACCAACTAAATCTACTGTCTCTATTATATTTTGACAGACCAGGTAGATCTACTGTCTCTATTATATTATGACAGACCAGCTAGATCTACTGTCTCTATTATATTATGACAGACCAGCTAGATCTAGTGTCTCTATTATATTATGACAGACCAACTAAATATACTGTCTCTATTATATTTTGACAGACCAGGTAGATCTACTGTCTCTATTATATTATGACAGACCATCTAGATCTACTGTCTCTATTATATTTTGACAGACCAGGTAGATCTACTGTCCCTATTATACTATGACAGACCAGCTAGATCTACTGTCTCTATTATATTATGACAGACCAGCTTGATCTACTGTCTCTATTGTATTATGACAGACCAGCTAGATCTACTGTCTCTATTATATTATAACAGACCAGCTAGATCTACTGTGTCTATTATATTATGACAGACCATCTAGATCTACTGTCTATTATATTATGACAGACCAGCTATATCTACTGTCTATTTTATTATGACAGACCAGCTAGATCTACTGTCTCTATTATATTTTGACAGACCAGGTAGATCTACTGTCCCTATTATACTATGACAGACCAGCTAGATCTACTGTCTCTATTATATTATGACAGACCAGCTAGATCTACTGTCTCTATTGTATTATGACAGACCAGCTAGATCTACTGTCTCTATTATATTATAACAGATCAGCTAGATCTACTGTCTCTATTCTATTATGACAGACCAGCTAGATCTACTGTGTCTATTATATTATGACAGACCAGCTAGATCTACTGTCTCTTTTGTATTATGACAGACCAGGTCGATATACTGTCTCTATTATATTATGACAGACCAGGTAGATCTACTGTGTCTATTATATTATGACAGACCAGCTAGATCTACTGTCTATTATATTATGACAGACCAGCTAGATCTACTGTCTATTTTATTATGACAGACCAGCTAGATCTACTGACCAGGTAGATATACTGTCTCTATTATGTTATGACAGACCAGCTAGATATACTGTCTCTATTATATTATGACAGACCAGGTCGATATACTGTCTCTATTATATTATGACAGACCAGGTAGATATACTGTCTCTATTATATTATGACAGACCAGCTAGATCTACTGTGTCTATTATATTATGACAGACCAGCTAGATCTACTGTCTATTATATTATGACAGACCAGCTAGATCTACTGTCTATTTTATTATGATAGACCAGCTAGATCTACTGTCTCTATTGTATTATGACAGACCTGCTAGATCTACTGTCTCTATTATATTATGAGAGACCAGGTAGATATACCGACTCCATTATAAAATGACAGACCAGCTAGATCTATTCTCGCTATTGTATTATGACAGACCAGCTAGATCAATTGTCTCTATTATAATATGACAGACCAGCTAGATCTACTGTCTCTATTATAATATGACAGACCAGCTAGATCTACTGTCTCTATTATATTATGACAGACCAGGTAGATCTACTGTCTCTATTATATTATGACAGACCAGCTAGATCTACTGTGTCTATTATATTATGACAGACCAGCTAGATCTACTGTCTATTATATTATGACAGACCAGCGAGATATACTGTCTATTTTATTATGACAGACCAGCTAGATCTACTGTCTCTATTGTATTATGACAGACCAGCTAGATCTACTGTCTCTATTATATTATGAGAGACCAGGTAGATATACCGACTCCATTATAAAATGACAGACCAGCTAGATCTATTCTCGCTATTGTATTATGACAGACCAGCTAGATCAATTGTCTCTATTATAATATGACAGACCAGCTAGATCTACTGTCTCTATTATATTATGACAGACCAGCTAGATCTATTGTCTCAATTATAATATGACATTATGACAGACCAGCTAGATCTACTGTCTCTATTGTATTATGACAGACCAGCTAGATCTACTATCTCTATTATATTATGACAGATCAGCTAAATCTAGTGTCTCTATTATATTATGACAGACCAACTAAATCTACTGTCTCTATTATATTTTGACAGACCAGGTAGATCTACTGTCTCTATTATATTATGACAGACCAGCTAGATCTACTGTCTCTATTATATTTTGACAGACCAGGTAGATCTACTGTCCCTATTATACTATGACAGACCAGCTAGATCATCTGTCTCTATTATATTATGACAGACCAGCTAGATCTACTGTCTCTATTATATTATGACAGACCAGGTAGATATACAGACTCCATTATAAAATGACAGACCAGCTAGATCTATTCTCGCTATTGTATTATGACAGACCAGCTAGATAAATTGTCTCTATTATAATATGACAGACCAGCTAGATCTACTGTCTCTATTATAAAATGACAGACCAGGTAGATATACTGTCTCTATTATATTATGACAGACCAGCTAAATCTACTGTCTATTATATTATGACAGACCAGCTAGATATACTGTCTATTTTATTATGACAGACCAGCTAGATCTACTGTCTCTATTGTATTATGACAGACCAGCTAGATCTAGTGTCTCTACTATATTATGAGAGACCAGGTAGATATACAGACTCCATTATAAAATGACAGACCAGGTAGATCTATTCTCGCTATTGTATTATGACAGACCAGCTAGATAAATTGTCTCTATTATAATATGACAGACCAGCTAGATCTACTGTCTCTATTATAATATGACAGACCAGCTAGATCTACTGTCTCTATTGTATTATGACAGACCAGCTAGATCTACTGTCTATATTATATTATGACAGACCAGCTAAATCTACTGTCTCTATGTCTCTATTATGGTATGACAGACCAGCTAAATCTACTGTCTCTGTTGTATTATGACAGACCAGCTAGATCTACTGTCTCTATTGTATTATGACAGACCAGCTAGATCTACTGTCTCTATTATATTATGAGAGACCAGGTAGATATACAGACTCCATTATAAAATGACATACCAGCTAGATCTATTCTCGCTATTGTATTATGACAGACCAGCTAGATAAATTGTCTCTATTATAATATGACAGACCAGCTACATAAATTGTCTCTATTATAATATGACAGACCAGCTAGATCTACTGTCTCTATTGTATTATGACAGACCAGCTAGATCTACTGTCTCTATTATATTATGAGAGAATGAGAGACCAGCTAGATCTATTGTCTCTATTATAATATGACATTATGCCAGACCAGCTAGATCTACTGTTTCTATTGTATTATGACAGACCAGCTAGATCTACTATCTCTATTATATTATGACAGACCAGCTAGATCTAGTGTCTCTAGTATATTATGACAGACCAACTAAATCTACTGTCTCTATTATATTTTGACAGACCAGGTAGATCTACTGTCTCTATTATATTATGACAGACCAGCTAGATCTACTGTCTCTATTATATTTTGACAGACCAGGTAGATCTACTGTCCCTATTATACTATGACAGACCAGCTAGATCTACTGTCTCTATTATATTATGACAGACCAGCTAGATCTACTGTCTATTTTATTATGATAGACCAGCTAGATCTACTGTCTCTATTGTATTATGACAGACCAGCTAGATCTACTGTCTCTATTATATTATGAGAGACCAGGTAGATATACCGACTCCATTATAAAATGACAGACCAGCTAGATCTATTCTCGCTATTGTATTATGACAGACCAGCTAGATCAATTGTCTCTATTATAATATGACAGACCAGCTAGATCTACTGTCTCTATTATAATATGACAGACCAGCTAGATCTACTGTCTCTATTATATTATGACAGACCAGGTAGATCTACTGTCTCTATTATATTATGACAGACCAGCTAGATCTACTGTGTCTATTATATTATGACAGACCAGCTAGATCTACTGTCTATTATATTATGACAGACCAGCGAGATATACTGTCTATTTTATTATGACAGACCAGCTAGATCTACTGTCTCTATTGTATTATGACAGACCAGCTAGATCTACTGTCTCTATTATATTATGAGAGACCAGGTAGATATACCGACTCCATTATAAAATGACAGACCAGCTAGATCTATTCTCGCTATTGTATTATGACAGACCAGCTAGATCAATTGTCTCTATTATAATATGACAGACCAGCTAGATCTACTGTCTCTATTATATTATGACAGACCAGCTAGATCTATTGTCTCAATTATAATATGACATTATGACAGACCAGCTAGATCTACTGTCTCTATTGTATTATGACAGACCAGCTAGATCTACTATCTCTATTATATTATGACAGACCAGCTAAATCTAGTGTCTCTATTATATTATGACAGACCAACTAAATCTACTGTCTCTATTATATTTTGACAGACCAGGTAGATCTACTGTCTCTATTATATTATGACAGACCAGCTAGATCTACTGTCTCTATTATATTTTGACAGTACAGGTAGATCTACTGTCCCTATTACACTATGACAGACCAGCTAGATCTACTGTCTCTATTATATTATGACAGACCAGCTAGATCTACTGTCTCTATTATATTATGACAGACCAGGTAGATATACAGACTCCATTATAAAATGACAGACCAGCTAGATCTATTCTCGCTATTGTATTATGACAGACCAGCTAGATAAATTGTCTATATTATAATATGACAGACCAGCTATATCTACTGTCTCTATTATAATATGACAGACCAGGTAGATATACTGTCTCTATTATATTATGACAGACCAGCTAAATCTACTGTCTATTATATTATGACAGACCAGCTAGATATACTGTCTATTTTATTATGACAGACCAGCTAGATCTACTGTCTCTATTGTATTATGACAGACCAGCTAGATCTAGTGTCTCTACTATATTATGAGAGACCAGGTAGATATACCAACTCCATTATAAAATGACAGACCAGCTAGATCTATTCTCGCTATTGTATTATGACAGACCAGCTAGATCAATTGTCTATTATAATATGACAGACCAGCTAGATCTACTGTCTCTATTATAATATGACAGACCAGCTAGATCTACTGTCTCTATTATATTATGACAGACCAGCTAGATCTACTGTCTCTATTATATTATGACAGACCAGCTAAATCTACTGTCTCTATGTCTCTATTATGGTATGACAGACCAGCTAAATCTACTGTCTCTATTGTATTATGACAGACCAGCTAGATCTACTGTCTCTATTGTATTATGACAGACCAGCTAGATCTACTGTCTCTATTATATTATGAGAGACCAGGTAGATATACAGACTCCATTATAAAATGACATACCAGCTAGATCTATTCTCGCTATTGTATTATGACAGACCAGCTAGATAAATTGTCTCTATTATAATATGACAGACCAGCTACATAAATTGTCTCTATTATAATATGACAGACCAGCTAGATCTACTGTCTCTATTGTATTATGACAGACCAGCTAGATCTACTGTCTCTATTATATTATGAGAGAATGAGAGACCAGCTAGATCTATTGTCTCTATTATAATATGACATTATGCCAGACCAGCTAGATCTACTGTTTCTATTGTATTATGACAGACCAGCTAGATCTACTATCTCTATTATATTATGACAGACCAGCTAGATCTAGTGTCTCTATTATATTATGACAGACCAACTAAATCTCTACTGTCTCTATTATATTTTGACAGACCAGGTAGATCTACTGTCTCTATTATATTATGACAGACCAGCTAGATCTACTGTCTCTATTATATTTTGACAGACCAGGTAGATCTACTGTCCCTATTATACTATGACAGACCAGGTAGATCTACTATTATGGTCATTCCAATCCCCTTGCATTAGCGTAGCCTCTTCTGTAGCCTGTCAACTATGTGTCTGTCTATCCCTGTTCTCTCCTCTCTGCACAGACCATACAAACGCTCCACACCGCGTGGCCGCGGCCACCCTAATCTGGTGGTCCCAGCGCGTACGACCCACGTGGAGTTCCAGGTCTCCGGTAGCCTCTGGAACTGCCGATCTGCGGCCAACAAGGCAGAGTTCATCTCAGCCTATGCCTCCCTCCAGTCCCTCGACTTCTTGGCACTGACGGAAACATGGATCACCACAGATAACACTGCTACTCCTACTGCTCTCTCCTCGTCCGCCCACGTGTTCTCGCACACCCCGAGAGCTTCTGGTCAGCGGGGTGGTGGCACCGGGATCCTCATCTCTCCCAAGTGGTCTTTCTCTCTTTCTCCCCTTACCCATCTGTCTATCGCCTCCTTTGAATTCCATGCTGTCACAGTTACCAGCCCTTTCAAGCTTAACATCCTTATCATTTATCGCCCTCCAGGTTCCTTGGAGAGTTCATCAATGAGCTTGATGCCTTGATAAGCTCCTTTCCTGAGGACGGGTCACCTCTCACAGTTCTGGGCGACTTTAACCTCCCCACGTCTACCTTTGACTCATTCCTCTCTGCCTCCTTCTTTCCACTCCTCTCCTCTTTTGACCTCACCCTCTCACCTTCCCCCTACTCACAAGGCAGGCAATACGCTTGACCTCATCTTTACTAGATGCTGTTCTTCCACTAACCTCATTGCAACTCCCTCCAAGTCTCCGACCACTACCTTGTATCCTTTTCCCTCTCGCTCTCATCCAACACTTCCCACACTGCCCCTACTCGGATGGTATCGCGCCGTCCCAACCTTCGCTCTCTCTCCCCTCTACTCTCTCCTCTTCCATCCTATCATCTCTTCCCTCTGCTCAAACTTTCTCCAACCTATCTCCTGATTCTGCCTCCTCAACCCTCCTCTCCTCCCTTTCTGCATCCTTTGACTCTCTATGTCCCCTATCCTCCAGGCCGGCTCGGTCCTCCCCTCCCGCTCCGTGGCTCGACGACTCATTGCGAGCTCACAGAACAGGGCTCCGGGCAGCCGAGCGGAAATGGAGGAAAACTCGCCTCCCTGCGGACCTGGCATCCTTTCACTCCCTCCTCTCTACATTTTCCTCCTCTGTCTCTGCTGCTAAAGCCACTTTCTACCATTCTAAATTCCAAACATCTGCCTCTAACCCTAGGAAGCTCTTTGCCACCTTCTCCTCCCTCCTGAATCCCCCCTCCTCCCTCTCTGCAGATGACTTCGTCAACCATTTTGAAAAGAAGGTCGACGACATCCGATCCTCGTTTGCTAAGTCAAACGACACCGCTGGTTCTGCTCACACTGCCCTACCCTATGCTCTGACCTCTTTCTCCCCTCTCTCTCCAGATGAAATCTCGCGTCTTGTGACGGCCGGCCACCCAACAACCTGCCCGCTTGACCCTATCCCCTCCTCTCTTCTCCAGACCATTTCCGGAGACCTTCTCCCTTACCTCACCTCGCTCATCAACTCATCCCTGACCGCTGGCTACGTCCCTTCCGTCTTCAAGAGAGCGAGAGTTGCACCCCTTCTGAAAAACCTACACTCGATCCCTCCGATGTCAACAACTACAGACCAGTATCCCTTCTCTCTTTTCTCTCCAAAACTCTTGAGCGTGCCGTCCTTGGCCAGCTCTACCGCTATCTCTCTCAGAATGACCTTCTTGATCCAAATCAGTCAGGTTTCAAGACTAGTCATTCAACTGAGACTGCTCTTCTCTGTATCACGGAGGCGCTCCGCACCGCTAAAGCTAACTCTCTATCCTATGCTCTCATCCTTCTAGACCTATCGGCTGCCTTCGATACTGTGAACCATCAGATCCTCCTCTCCACCCTCTCCGAGTTGGGCATCTCCGGCGCGGCCCACGCTTGGATTGCGTCCTACCTGACAGGTCGCTCCTACCAGGTGGCGTGGCGAGAATCTGTCTCCTCACCACGCGCTCTCACCACTGGTGTCCCCCAGGGCTCTGTTCTAGGCCCTCTCTTATTCTCGCTATACACCAAGTCACTTGGCTCTGTCATAACCTCACATGGTCTCTCCTATCATTGCTATGCAGACGACACACAATTAATCTTCTCCTTTCCCCTTCTGATGACCAGGTGGCGAATCGCATCTCTGCATGTCTGGCAGACATATCAGTGTGGATGATGGATCACCACCTCAAGCTGAACCTCAGCAAGACGGAGCTCCTCTTCCTCCCGGGGAAGGACTGCCCGTTCCATGATCTCGCCATCACGGTTGACAACTCCATTGTGTCCTCCTCCCAGAGCGCTAAGAACCTTGGCGTGATCCTGGACAACACCCTGTCGTTCTCAACTAACATCAAGGCGGTGTCCCGTTCCTGTAGGTTCATGCTCTACAACATCCGCAGAGTACGACCCTTCCTCACACAGGAAGCGGCGCAGGTCCTAATCCAGGCACTTGTCATCTCCCGTCTTGATTACTGCAACTCGCTGTTGGCTGGGCTCCTGCCTGTGCCATTAAACCCCTACAACTCATCCAGAACGCCGCAGCCCGTCTGGTGTTCAACCTTCCCAAGTTCTCTCACGTCACCCCGCTCCTCCGCTCTCTCCACTGGCTTCCAGTTGAAGCTCGCATCCGCTACAAGACCATGGTGCTTGCCTACGGAGCTGTGAGGGGAACGGCACCTCAGTACCTCCAGGCTCTAATCAGGCCCTACACCCAAACAAGGGCACTGCGTTCATCCACCTCTGGCCTGCTCGCCTCCCTACCACTGAGGAAGTACAGTTCCCGCTCAGCCCAGTCAAAACTGTTCGCTGCTCTGGCCCCCCAATGGTGGAACAAACTCCCTCACGACGCCAGGACAGCGGAGTCAATCACCACCTTCCGGAGACACCTGAAACCCCACCTCTTCAAGGAATACCTAGGATAGGGTAAGTAATCCTTCTCACCCCCCCCCCCTAAAAAGATTTAGATGCACTATTGTAAAGTGGCTGTTCCACTGGATGTCATAAGGTGTATGCACCAATTTGTAAGTCGCTCTGGATAAGAGCGTCTGCTAAATGACTTAAATGTAAATGTAAATGTAAATGACAGAGCAGCTAAATCTACTGTCTCTATTGTATTATGACAGACCAGCTAGATCTACTGTCTCTATTATATTATAACAGACCAGCTAGATCTACTGTGTCTATTATATTATGACAGACCAGCTAGATCTACTGTCTCTTCTGTATTATGACAGACCAGGTCGATATACTGTCTCTATTATATTATGACAGTCCAGGTCGATATACTGTCTCTATTATATTATGACAGACCAGGTAGATATACTGTCTCTATTATATTATGACAGACCAGCTAGATCTACTGTCTCTATTATAAAATGACAGACCAGGTAGATATACTGTCTCTATTATATTATGACAGACCAGCTAAATCTACTGTCTCTATTGTATTATGACAGACCAGCTAGATCTACTGTCTCTATTGTATTATGACAGACCAGCTAGATCTACTGTCTCTTCTGTATTATGACAGACCAGGTCGATATACTGTCTCTATTATATTATGACAGACCAGGTCGATATACTGTCTCTATTATATTATGACAGACCAGGTAGATATATTGTCTCTATTATATTATGACAGACCAGCTAGATCTACTGTCTCTTCTGTATTATGACAGACCAGGTCGATATACTGTCTCTATTATATTATGACAGACCAGGTCGATATACTGTCTCTATTATATTATGGCAGACCAGCTAGATCTACTGTCTCTATTATATTTTGACAGACCAGGTAGATCTACTGTCCCTATTATACTATGACAGACCAGCTAGATCTACTGTCTCTATTATATTATGACAGACCAGCTAGATCTACTGTCTCTATTATATTATGACACCAGCTAGATCTACTGTCTCTATTATAAAATGACAGACCAGGTAGATATACTGTCTATATTATATTATGACAGACCAGCTAGATCTAGTGTCTCTATTATATTATGACAGACCAACTAAATCTACTGTCTCTATTATATTTTGACAGACCAGGTAGATCTACTGTCTCTATTATATTATGACAGACCAGCTAGATCTACTGTCTCTATTATATTTTGACAGACCAGGTAGATCTACTGTCCCTATTATACTATGACAGAACAGCTAGATCTACTGTCTCTATTATATTATGACAGACCAGCTAGATCTACTGTCTCTATTATATTATGACAGACCAGCTAAATCTACTGTCTCTATGTCTCTATTATGGTATGACAGAGCAGCTAAATCTACTGTCTCTATTGTATTATGTCAGACCAGCTAGATCTACTGTCTCTATTGTATTATCACAGACCAGCTAGATCTACTGTCTCTATTATATTTTGACAGACCAGGTAGATCTACTGTCTCTATTATATTATGACAGACCAGCTAGATCTACTGTCTCTATTATATTTTGACAGACCAGGTAGATCTACTGTCCCTATTATACTATGACAGACCAGCTAGATCTACTGTCTCTATTATATTATGACAGACCAGCTAGATCTACTGTCTTTATTATATTATGACAGACCAGCTAGATCTACTGTCTCTATTATAAAATGACAGACCAGGTAGATATACTGTCTCTATTATATTATGACAGACCAGCTAAATCTACTGTCTCTATGTCTCTATTATGGTATGACAGAGCAGCTAGATCTACTGTCTCTATTATATTATGACAGACCAGCTAAATCTACTGTCTCTATTGTATTATGACAGACCAGCTAGATCTACTGTCTCTATTGTATTATCACAGACCAGCTAGATCTACTGTCTCTATTATATTTTGACAGACCAGGTAGATCTACTGTCTCTATTATATTATGACAGACCAGCTAGATCTACTGTCTCTATTATATTTTGACAGACCAGGTAGATCTACTGTCCCTATTATACTATGACAGACCAGCTAGATCTACTGTCTCTATTATATTATGACAGACCAGTTAGATCTACTGTCTCTATTATATTATGACAGACCAGCTAGATCTACTGTCTATATTATAAAATGACAGACCAGGTAGATATACTGTCCCTATTATATTATGACAGACCAGCTAAATCTACTGTCTCTATGTCTCTATTATGGTATGACAGAGCAGCTAAATCTACTGTCTCTATGTCTCTATTATGGTATGACAGAGCAGCTAAATCTACTGTCTCTATTGTATTATGACAGACCAGCTAGATCTACTGTCTCTATTATATTATAACAGACCAGCTAGTTCTACTGTGTCTATTATATTATGACAGACCAGCTAGATCTACTGTCTCTTCTGTATTATGACAGACCAGGTCGATATACTGTCTCTATTATATTATGACAGACCAGGTCGATATACTGTCTCTATTATATTATGACAGACCAGGTAGATATACTGTCTCTATTATATTATGACAGACCAGCTAGATCTACTGTCTCTATTATAAAATGACAGACCAGGTCGATATACTGTCTCTATTATATTATGACAGACCAGGTCGATATACTGTCTCTATTATATTATGACAGACCAGCTAGATCTACTGTCTCTATTATATTTTGACAGACCAGCTAAATCTACTGTCTCTATGTCTCTATTATGGTATGACAGAGCAGCTAAATCTACTGTCTCTATTGTATTATGACAGACCAGCTAGATCTACTGTCTAAATTGTATTATCACAGACCAGCTAGATCTACTGTCTCTATTATATTTTGACAGACCAGGTAGATCTACTGTCTCTATTATATTATGACAGACCAGCTAGATCTACTGTCTCTATTATAAAATGACAGACCAGGTCGATATACTGTCTCTATTATATTATGACAGACCAGGTCGATATACTGTCTCTATTATATTATGACAGACCAGCTAGATCTACTGTCTCTATTATATTTTGACAGACCAGGTAGATCTACTGTCCCTATTATACTATGACAGACCAGCTAGATCTACTGTCTCTATGTCTCTATTATGGTATGACAGAGCAGCTAAATCTACTGTCTCTATGTCTCTATTATGGTATGACAGAGCAGCTAAATCTACTGTCTCTATTGTATTATGACAGACCAGCTAAATCTACTGTCTCTATTGTATTATGACAGACCAGCTAGATCTACTGTCTCTATTGTATTATGACAGACCAGCTAGATCTACTGTCTCTACTGTATTATGACAGACCAGGTCGATATACTGTCTCTATTATATTATGACAGACCAGCTAGATCTACTGTCTCTATTATATTATGACAGACCAGCTAGATCTACTGTCTCTTCTGTATTATGACAGACCAGGTCGATATACTGTCTCTATTATATTATGACAGACCAGGTCGATATACTGTCTCTATTATATTATGACAGACCAGGTCGATATACTGTCTCTATTATATTATGACAGACCAGCTAGATCTACTGTCTCTATTATATTTTGACAGACCAGGTAGATCTACTGTCCCTATTATACTATGACAGACCAGCTAGATCTACTGTCTCTATTATATTATGACAGACCAGCTAGATCTACTGTCTCTATTATATTATGACACCAGCTAGATCTACTGTCTCTATTATAAAATGACAGACCAGGTAGATATACTGTCTCTATTATATTATGACAGACCAGCTAGATCTAGTGTCTCTATTATATTATGACAGACCAACTAAATCTACTGTCTCTATTATATTTTGACAGACCAGGTAGATCTACTGTCTCTATTATATTATGACAGACCAGGTAGATCTACTGTCCCTATTATACTATGACAGAACAGCTAGATCTACTGTCTCTATTATATTATGACAGACCAGGTAGATCTACTGTCTCTATTATATTATGACAGACCAGGTAGATCTACTGTCCCTATTATACTATGACAGAACAGCTAGATCTACTGTCTCTATTATATTATGACAGACCAGCTAGATCTACTGTCTCTATTATATTATGACAGACCAGCTAAATCTACTGTCTCTATGTCTCTATTATGGTATGACAGAGCAGCTAAATCTACTGTCTCTATTGTATTATGACAGACCAGCTAGATCTACTGTCTAAATTGTATTATCACAGACCAGCTAGATCTACTGTCTCTATTATATTTTGACAGACCAGGTAGATCTACTGTCTCTATTATATTATGACAGACCAGCTAGATCTACTGTCTCTATTATATTTTGACAGACCAGGTAGATCTACTGTCCCTATTATACTATGACAGACCAGCTAGATCTACTGTCTCTATTATATTATGACAGACCAGCTAGATCTACTGTCTCTATTATATTATGACAGACCAGCTAGATCTACTGTCTCTATTATAAAATGACAGACCAGGTAGATATACTGTCTCTATTATATTATGACAGACCAGCTAAATCTACTGTCTCTATGTCTCTATTATGGTATGACAGAGCAGCTAAATCTACTGTCTCTATGTCTCTATTATGGTATGACAGAGCAGCTAAATCTACTGTCTCTATTGTATTATGACAGACCAGCTAGATCTACTGTCTCTATTGTATTATGACAGACCAGCTAGATCTACTGTCTCTATTATATTATAACAGACCAGCTAGATCTACTGTGTCTATTATATTATGACAGACCAGCTAGATCTACTGTCTCTTCTGTATTATGACAGACCAGGTCGATATACTGTCTCTATTATATTATGACAGACCAGGTCGATATACTGTCTCTATTATATTATGACAGACCAGCTAGATCTAGTGTCTCTATTATATTATGACAGACCAACTAAATCTACTGTCTCTATTATATTTTGACAGACCAGGTAGATCTACTGTCTCTATTATATTATGACAGACCAGCTAGATCTACTGTCTCTATTATATTTTAACAGACCAGGTAGATCTACTGTCCCTATTATACTATGACAGACCAGCTAGATCTACTGTCTCTATTATAAAATGACAGACCAGGTAGATATACTGTCTCTATTATATTATGACAGACCAGCTAGATCTACTGTCTCTATTATATTATGACAGACCAGCTAGATCTCCTGTCTCTATTATAAAATGACAGACCAGGTAGATATACTGTCTCTACTATATTATGACAGACCAGCTAGATCTAGTGTCTCTTTTATATTATGACAGACCAACTAAATCTACTTTCTCTATTATATTTTGACAGACCAGGTAGCTCTACTGTCTCTATTATAAAATGACAGACCAGGTAGATATACTGTCTCTATTATATTATGACAGACCAGCTAGATCTACTGTCTCTATTATATTATGACATACCAGCTAGATCTACTGTCTCTATTATAAAATGACAGACCAGGTAGATATACTGTCTCTATTATATTATGACAGACCAGCAACATCTACTGTCTCTATTGTATTATGTCAGACCAGCTAGATCTACTGTCTCTATTGTATTATGACAGACCAGCTAGATCTACTGTCTCTATTATATTATAACAGACCAGCTAGATCTACTATGTCTATTATATTATGAGAGACCAGGTAGATATACCGACTCCATTATAAAATGACAGACCAGCTAGATCTATTCTCGCTATTGTATTATGACAGACCAGCTAGATCAATTGTCTCTATTATAATATGACAGACCAGCTAGATCTACTGTCTCTATTATAATATGACAGACCAGCTAGATCTACTGTCTCTATTATATTATGACAGACCAGCTAGATCTCCTGTCTCTATTATAAAATGACAGACCAGGTAGATATACTGTCTCTACTATATTATGACAGACCAGCTAGATCTAGTGTCTCTTTTATATTATGACAGACCAACTAAATCTACTTTCTCTATTATATTTTGACAGACCAGGTAGCTCTACTGTCTCTATTATAAAATGACAGACCAGGTAGATATACTGTCTCTATTATATTATGACAGACCAGCTAGATCTACTGTCTCTATTATATTATGACAGACCAGCTAGATCTCCTGTCTCTATTATAAAATGACAGACCAGGTAGATATACTGTCTCTACTATATTATGACAGACCAGCTAGATCTAGTGTCTCTTTTATATTATGACAGACCAACTAAATCTACTTTCTCTATTATATTTTGACAGACCAGGTAGCTCTACTGTCTCTATTATAAAATGACAGACCAGGTAGATATACTGTCTCTATTATATTATGACAGACCAGCTAGATCTACTGTCTCTATTATATTATGACATACCAGCTAGATCTACTGTCTCTATTATAAAATGACAGACCAGGTAGATATACTGTCTCTATTATATTATGACAGACCAGAAACATCTACTGTCTCTATTGTATTATGTCAGACCAGCTAGATCTACTGTCTCTATTGTATTATGACAGACCAGCTAGATCTACTGTCTCTATTATATTATAACAGACCAGCTAGATCTACTATGTCTATTATATTATGAGAGACCAGGTAGATATACCGACTCCATTATAAAATGACAGACCAGCTAGATCTATTCTCGCTATTGTATTATGACAGACCAGCTAGATCAATTGTCTCTATTATAATATGACAGACCAGCTAGATCTACTGTCTCTATTATAATATGACAGACCAGCTAGATCTACTGTCTCTATTATATTATGACAGACCAGCTAGATCTCCTGTCTCTATTATAAAATGACAGACCAGGTAGATATACTGTCTCTACTATATTATGACAGACCAGCTAGATCTAGTGTCTCTTTTATATTATGACAGACCAACTAAATCTACTTTCTCTATTATATTTTGACAGACCAGGTAGCTCTACTGTCTCTATTATAAAATGACAGACCAGGTAGATATACTGTCTCTATTATATTATGACAGACCAGCTAGATCTACTGTCTCTATTATATTATGACATACCAGCTAGATCTACTGTCTCTATTATAAAATGACAGACCAGGTAGATATACTGTCTCTATTATATTATGACAGACCAGCAACATCTACTGTCTCTATTGTATTATGTCAGACCAGCTAGATCTACTGTCTCTATTGTATTATGACAGACCAGCTAGATCTACTGTCTCTATTATATTATAACAGACCAGCTAGATCTACTATGTCTATTATATTATGAGAGACCAGGTAGATATACCGACTCCATTATAAAATGACAGACCAGCTAGATCTATTCTCGCTATTGTATTATGACAGACCAGCTAGATCAATTGTCTCTATTATAATATGACAGACCAGCTAGATCTACTGTCTCTATTATAATATGACAGACCAGCTAGATCTACTGTCTCTATTATATTATGACAGACCAGCTAGATCTATTGTCTCTATTATAATATGACAGACCAGCTAGATCTACTATCTCTATTATATTATGACAGGCCAGCTAGATCTAGAGTCTCTATTATATTATGACAGACCAACTAAATCTACTGTCTCTATTATATTTTGACAGACCAGGTAGATCTACTATCTCTATTATATTATGACAGACCAGCTAGATCTACTGTCTCTATTATATTATGACAGACCAGCTAGATCTAGTGTCTCTATTATATTATGACAGACCAACTAAATATACTGTCTCTATTATATTTTGACAGACCAGGTAGATCTACTGTCTCTATTATATTATGACAGACCAGCTAGATCTACTGTCTCTATTATATTTTGACAGACCAGGTAGATCTACTGGCCCTATTATACTATGACAGACCAGCTAGATCTACTGTCTCTATTATATTATGACAGACCAGCTAGATCTACTGTCTCTATGATATTATGACAGACCAGCTAGATCTACTGTCTCTATTATAAAATGACAGACCAGGTAGATATACTGTCTCTATTATATTATGACAGACCAGCTAGATCTACTGTCTCTATTATATTATGACAGACCAGCTAGATCTACTGTCTCTATTATAAAATGACAGACCAGGTAGATATACTGTCTCTATTATATTATGACAGACCAGCTAAATCTACTGTCTCTATGTCTCTATTATGGTATGACAGAGCAGCTAAATCTACTGTCTCTATTGTATTATGACAGACCAGCTAGATCTACTGTCTCTATTATATTATAACAGACCAGCTAGATCTACTGTGTCTATTATATTATGACAGACCAGCTAGATCTACTGTCTCTTCTGTATTATGACAGACCAGGTCGATATACTGTCTCTATTATATTATGACAGACCAGGTCAATATACTGTCTCTATTATATTATGACAGACCAGGTAGATATACTGTCTCTATTATATAATGACAGACCAGCTAGATCTACTGTCTCTATTATATTATGAGAGACCAGGTAGATATACAGACTCCATTATAAAATGACAGACCAGCTAGATCTATTCTCACTATTGTATTATGACAGACCAGCTAGATAAATTGTCTCTATTATAATATGACAGACTAGCTATATCTACTGTCTCTATTATAATATGACAGACCAGCTAGATCTACTGTCTCTATTATATCATGACAGACCAGCTAGATCTATTGTCTCTATTATAATATGACATTATGACAGACCAGCTAGATCTACTGTTTCTATTGTATTATGACAGACCAGCTAGATCTACTATCTCTATTATATTATGACAGACCAGCTAGATCTAGTGTCTCTATTATATTTTGACAGACCAGGTAGATCTACTGTCTCTATTATATTATGACAGACCAGCTAGATCTACTGTCTCTATTATATTATGACAGACCAGCTAGATCTAGTGTCTCTATTATATTATGACAGACCAACTAAATCTACTGTCTCTATTATATTTTGACAGACCAGGTAGATCTACTGTCTCTATTATATTATGACAGACCAGCTAGATCTACTGTCTCTATTATATTTTGACAGACCAGGTAGATCTACTGTCCCTATTATACTATGACAGACCAGCTAGATCTACTGTCTCTATTATATTATGACAGACCAGCTAGATCTACTGCCTCTATGATATTATGACAGACCAGCTATATCTACTGTCTCTATTATAAAATGACAGACCAGGTAGATATACTGTCTCTATTATATTATGACAGACCAGCTAGATCTACTGTCTCTATTATATTATGACAGACCAGCTAGATCTACTGTCTCTTCTGTATTATGACAGACCAGGTCGATATACTGTCTCTATTATATTATGACAGACCAGGTCGATATACTATCTCTATTATATTATGACAGACCAGGTAGATATACTGTCTCTATTATATTATGACAGACCAGCTAGATCTACTGTGTCTATTATATTATGACAGACCAGCTAGATCTACTGTCTATTATATTATAACAGACCAGCTAGATCTACTGTCTCTATTATAAAATGACAGACCAGGTAGATATACTGTCTCTATTATATTATGACAGACCAGCTAAATCTACTGTCTCTATGTCTCTATTATGGTATGACAGAGCAGCTAAATCTACTGTCTCTATTGTATTATGACAGACCAGCTAGATCTACTGTCTCTATTATATTATAACAGACCAGCTAGATCTACTGTGTCTATTATATTATGACAGACCAGCTAGATCTACTGTCTCTTCTGTATTATGACAGACCAGGTCGATATACTGTCTCTATTATATTATGACAGACCAGGTCAATATACTGTCTCTATTATATTATGACAGACCAGGTAGATATACTGTCTCTATTATATAATGACAGACCAGCTAGATCTACTGTCTCTATTATATTATGAGAGACCAGGTAGATATACAGACTCCATTATAAAATGACAGACCAGCTAGATCTATTCTCACTATTGTATTATGACAGACCAGCTAGATAAATTGTCTCTATTATAATATGACAGACTAGCTATATCTACTGTCTCTATTATAATATGACAGACCAGCTAGATCTACTGTCTCTATTATATCATGACAGACCAGCTAGATCTATTGTCTCTATTATAATATGACATTATGACAGACCAGCTAGATCTACTGTTTCTATTGTATTATGACAGACCAGCTAGATCTACTATCTCTATTATATTATGACAGACCAGCTAGATCTAGTGTCTCTATTATATTTTGACAGACCAGGTAGATCTACTGTCTCTATTATATTATGACAGACCAGCTAGATCTACTGTCTCTATTATATTATGACAGACCAGCTAGATCTAGTGTCTCTATTATATTATGACAGACCAACTAAATCTACTGTCTCTATTATATTTTGACAGACCAGGTAGATCTACTGTCTCTATTATATTATGACAGACCAGCTAGATCTACTGTCTCTATTATATTTTGACAGACCAGGTAGATCTACTGTCCCTATTATACTATGACAGACCAGCTAGATCTACTGTCTCTATTATATTATGACAGACCAGCTAGATCTACTGCCTCTATGATATTATGACAGACCAGCTATATCTACTGTCTCTATTATAAAATGACAGACCAGGTAGATATACTGTCTCTATTATATTATGACAGACCAGCTAGATCTACTGTCTCTATTATATTATGACAGACCAGCTAGATCTACTGTCTCTTCTGTATTATGACAGACCAGGTCGATATACTGTCTCTATTATATTATGACAGACCAGGTCGATATACTATCTCTATTATATTATGACAGACCAGGTAGATATACTGTCTCTATTATATTATGACAGACCAGCTAGATCTACTGTGTCTATTATATTATGACAGACCAGCTAGATCTACTGTCTATTATATTATGACAGACCAGCTAGATCTACTGTGTCTATTATATTATGACAGACCAGCTAGATCTACTATCTCTATTATATTATGACAGACCAGCTAGATCTAGTGTCTCTATTATATTATGACAGACCAACTAAATCTACTGTCTCTATTATATTTTGACAGACCAGGTAGATCTACTGACGGAAACATGGATCACCACAGACAACACTGCTACTCCTACTGCTCTCTCTTCGTCCGCCCACGTGTTCTCGCACACCCCGAGAGCTTCTGGTCAGCGGGGTGGTGGCACCGGGATCCTCATCTCTCCCAAGTGGTCATTCTCTCTTTCTCCCCTCACCCATCTGTCTATCGCCTCCTTTGAATTCCATGCTGTCACAGTTACCAGCCCTTTCAAGCTTAACATCCTTATCATTTATCGCCCTCCAGGTTCCCTCGGAGAGTTCATCAATGAGCTTGATACCTTGATAAGCTCCTTTCCTGAGGACGGCTCACCTCTCACAGTGCTGGGCGACTTTAACCTCCCCACGTCTACCTTTGACTCATTCCTCTCTGCCTCCTTCTTTCCACTCCTCTCCTCTTTTGACCTCACCCTCTCACCTTCCCCCTACTCACAAGGCAGGCAATACGCTCGACCTCATCTTTACTAGATGCTGTTCTTCCACTAACCTCATTGCAACTCCCTCCAAGTCTCCGACCACTACCTTGTATCCTTTTCCCTCTCGCTCTCATCTAACACCTCCCACACTGCCCCTACTCGGATGGTATCGCGCCGTCCCAACCTTCGCTCTCTCTCCCCCGCTACTCTCTCCTCTTCCATCCTATCATCTCTTCCCTCTGCTCATACCTTCTCCAACCTATCTCCTGATTCTGCCTCCTCAACCCTCCTCTCCTCCCTTTCTGCATCCTTTGACTCTCTATGTCCCCTATCCTCCAGGCCGGCGCGGTCCTCCCCTCCCGCCCCGTGGCTCGACGACTCATTGCGAGCTCACAGAACAGGGTTCCGGGCAGCTGAGCGGAAATGGAGGAAAACTCGCCTCCCTGCGGACCTGGCATCCTTTCACTCCCTCTTCTCTACATTTTCCTCCTCTGTCTCTGCTGCTAAAGCCATTTTCTACCACTCTAAATTCCAAGCATCTGCCTCTAACCCTAGGAAGCTCTTTGCCACCTTCTCCTCACTCCTGAATCCTCCTCCCCCTCCCCCCCTCCTCCCTCTCTGCAGATGACTTCGTCAACCATTTTGAAAAGAAGGTCGACGACATCCGATCCTCATTTGCTAAGTCAAACGGCACCGCTGGTTCTGCTCACACTGCCCTACCCTGTGCTCTGACCTCTTTCTCCCCTCTCTCTCCAGATGAAATCTCGCGTCTTGTGACGGCCGGCCGCCCAACAACCTGCCCGCTTGACCCTATCCCCTCCTCTCTTCTCCAGACCATTTCCGGAGACCTTCTCCCCTACCTCACCTCGCTCATCAACTCATCCCTGACCGCTGGCTACGTCCCTTCCGTCCTCAAGAGAGCGAGAGTTGCACCCCTTCTGAAAAAACCTACACTCAATCCCTCCGATGTCAACAACTACAGACCAGTATCCCTTCTTTCTTTTCTCTCCAAAACTCTTGAATGTGCCGTCCTTGGCCAGCTCTCCCGCTATCTCTCTCAGAATGACCTTCTTGATCCAAATCAGTCAGGTTTCAAGACTAGTCATTCAACTGAGACTGCTCTTCTCTGTATCATGGAGGCGCTCCGCACTGCTAAAGCTAACTCTCTCTCCTCTGCTCTCATCCTTCTAGACCTATCGGCTGCCTTCGATACTGTGAACCATCAGATCCTCCTCTCCACCCTCTCCGAGTTGGGCATCTCCGGCGCGGCCCACGCTTGATTGCGTCCTACCTGACAGGTCGCTCCTACCAGGTGGCGTGGCGAGAATCTGTCTCCTCACCACGCGCTCTCACCACTGGTGTCCCCCAGGGCTCTGTTCTAGGCCCTCTCCTATTCTCGCTATACACCAAGTCACTTGGCTCTGTCATAACCTCACATGGTCTCTCCTATCATTGCTATGCAGATGACACACAATTAATCTTCTCCTTTCCCCCTTCTGATGACCAGGTGGCGAATCGCATCTTTGCATGTCTGGCAGACATATCAGTGTGGATGACGGATCACCACCTCAAGCTGAACCTCGGCAAGACGGAGCTGCTCTTCCTCCCGGGGAAGGACTGCCCGTTCCATGATCTCGCCATCACGGTTGACAACTCCATTGTGTCCTCCTCCCAGAGCGCTAAGAACCTTGGCGTGATCCTGGACAACACCCTGTCGTTCTCAACTAACATCAAGGCGGTGGCCCGTTCCTGTAGGTTCATGCTCTACAACATCCGCAGAGTACGACCCTGCCTCACACAGGAAGCGGCGCAGGTCCTAATCCAGGCACTTGTCATCTCCCGTCTGGACTACTGCAACTCGCTGTTGGCTGGGCTCCCTGCCTGTGCCATTAAACCCCTACAACTCATTCAGAACGCCGCAGCCCGTCTGGTGTTCAACCTTCCCAAGTTCTCTCACGTCACCCCGCTCCTCCGCTCTCTCCACTGGCTTCCAGTTTAAGCTCGCATCTGCTACAAGACAATGGTGCTTGCCTACGGAGCTGTGAGGGGAACGGCACCTCAGTACCTCCAGGCTCTGATCAGGCCCTACACCCAAACAAGGGCACTGCGTTCATCCACCTCTGGTCTGCTCGCCTCCCTACCACTGAGGAAGTACAGTTCCCGCTCAGCCCAGTCAAAACTGTTCGCTGCTCTGGCCCCCAATGGTGGAACAAACTCCTCACGACGCCAGGACAGCGGAGTCAATCACCACCTTCCGGAGACACCTGAAACCCCACCTCTTTAAGGAATACCTAGGATAGGATAAGTAATCCTTCTCACCCCCTTTAAGATTTAGATGCACTATTGTAAAGTGACTATTCTACTGGATGTCATAAGGTGAATGCACCAATTTGTAAGTCGCTCTGGATAAGAGCGTCTGCTAAATGACTTAAATGTAAATGTAAATGTCTATTATATTATGACAGACCAGCTAGATCTACTGTCTCTATTATATTTTGACAGACCACGTAGATCTACTGTCCCTATTATACTATGACAGACCAGCTAGATCTACTGTCTCTATTATATTATGACAGACCAGCTAGATCTATTGTCTCTATTATAATATGACATTATGACAGACCAGCTAAATCTACTGTCTCTATTGTATTATGACAGACCAGCCAGATCTACTGTGTCTATTATATTATGACAGACCAGCTAGATCTACTGTCTATTATATTATGACAGACCAGCTAGATATACTGTCTATTTTATTATGACAGACCAGCTAGATCTACTGTCTCTATTGTATTATGACAGACCAGCTAGATCTACTGTCTCTATTATATTATGAGAGACCAGGTAGATATACCGACTCCATTATAAAATGACAGACCAGCTAGATCTATTCTCGCTATGGTATTATGACAGACCAGCTAGATCAATTGTCTCTATTATAATATGACAGACCAGCTAGATCTACTGTCTCTATTATATTATGACAGACCAGCTAGATCTATTGTCTCAATTATAATATGACATTATGACAGACCAGCTAGATCTACTGTCCCTATTATACTATGACAGACCAGCTAGATCTACTGTCTCTATTATATTATGACAGACCAGCTAGATCTACTGTCTCTATTATAAAATGACAGACCAGCTAGATCTACTGTCTCTATTATATTATGACAGACCAGCTAGATCTACAGTCTCTATTATATTATGACAGACCAGCTAGATCTACTGTCTCTATTATATTATGACAGACCAGCTAAATCTACTGTCTCTATGTCTCTATTATGGTATGACAGACCAGCTAAATCTACTGTCTCTATTGAATTATGACAGACCAGCTAGATCTACTGTCTCTATTGTATTATGACAGACCAGCTAGATCTACAGTCTCTATTATATTATGAGAGACCAGGTAGATATACAGACTCCATTATAAAATGACAGACCAGCTAGATCTATTCTCGCTATTGTATTATGACAGACCAGCTAGATAAATTGTCTCTATTATAATATGACAGACCAGCTAGATCTAGTGTCTCTATTATAATATGACATTATGACAGACCAGCTAGATCTACTGTTTCTATTGTATTATGACAGACCAGCTAGATCTACTATCTCTATTATATTATGACAGACCAGCTATATACTGTCTCTATTATATTATGAAAGACCAGCTAAATCTACTGTCTCTATGTCTCTATTATGCTATGACAGACCAGCTAAATCTACTGTCTCTGTTGTATTATGACAGACCAGCTAGATCTACTGTCTCTATTATATTATGACAGACCAGCTAGATCTACAGTCTCTATTATATTTTGACAGACCAGGTAGATCTACTGTCCCTATTATACTATGACAGACCAGCTAGATCTACTGTCTCTATTATATTATGACAGACCAGCTAGATCTACTGTCTCTTCTGTATTATGACAGACCAGGTCGATATACTGTCTCTATTATATTATGACAGACCAGGTAGATATACTGTCTCTATTATATTATGACAGACCAGGTAGATATACTGTCTCTATTATATTATGACAGACCAGCTAGATCTACTGTGTCTATTATATTATGACAGACCAGCTAGATCTACTGTCTATTATATTATGACAGACCAGCTTGATCTACTGTCTATTTTATTATGACAGACCAGCTAGATCTACTGTCTCTATTATATTTTGACAGACCAGGTAGATCTACTGTCCCTATTATACTATGACAGACCAGCTAGATCTACTGTCTCTATTATATTATGACAGACCAGCTAGATCTACTGTCTCTATTGTATTATGACAGACCAGCTAGATCTACTGTCTCTATTATATTATAACAGACCAGCTAGATCTACTGTGTCTATTATATTATGACAGACCAGCTAGATCTACTGTCTCTTCTGTATTATGACAGACCAGGTCGATATACTGTCTCTATTATATTATGACAGACCAGGTAGATATACTGTCTCTATTATATTATGACAGACCAGGTAGATATACTGTCTCTATTATATTATGACAGACCAGCTAGATCTACTGTGTCTATTATATTATGACAGACCAGCTAGATCTACTGTCTATTATATTATGACAGACCAGCTAGATCTACTGTCTATTTTATTATGACAGACCAGCTAGATCTACTGTCTCTATTATATTATGAGAGACCAGGTAGATATACCGACTCCATTATAAAATGACAGACCAGCTAGATCTATTCTCGCTATTGTATTATGACAGACCAGCTAGATCAATTGTCTCTATTATAATATGACAGACCAGCTAGATCTACTGTCTCTATTATAATATGACATTATGACAGACCAGCTAGATCTACTGTCTCTATTGTATTATGACAGCATAGCTAGATCTACTATCTCTATTATATTATGACAGACCAGCTAGATCTAGTGTCTCTATTATATTATGACAGACCAACTAAATCTACTGTCTCTATTATATTATGACAGACCAGCCAGATCTACTGTGTCTATTATATTATGACAGACCAGCTAGATCTACTGTCTATTATATTATGACAGACCAGCTAGATATACTGTCTATTTTATGATGACAGACCAGCTAGATCTACTGTCTCTATTGTATTATGACAGTCCAGCTAGATCTACTGTCTCTATTATATTATGACAGACCAGCTATATACTGTCTCTATTATATTATGAAAGACCAGCTAAATCTACTGTCTCTATGTCTCTATTATGCTATGACAGACCAGCTAAATCTACTGTCTCTGTTGTATTATGACAGACCAGCTAGATCTACTGTCTCTATTATATTATGACAGACCAGCTAGATCTACTGTCTCTATTATATTTTGACAGACCAGGTAGATCTACTGTCCCTATTATACTATGACAGACCAGCTAGATCTACTGTCTCTATTATATTATGACAGACCAGTTAGATCTACTTTCTCTATTATATTATGACAGACCAGCTAGATCTACTGTCTCTATTATAAAATTACAGACCAGGTAGATATACTGTCTCTATTATATTAAGAAAGACCAGCTAAATCTACTGTCTCTATGTCTCTATTATGCTATGACAGACCAGCTAAATCTACTGTCTCTATTGTATTATGACAGACCAGCTAGATCTACTGTCTCTATTATATTATGACAGACCAGCTAGATCTACTGTCTCTATTATATTTTGACAGACCAGGTAGATCTACTGTCCCTATTATACTATGACAGACCAGCTAGATCTACTGTCTCTATTATATTATGACAGACCAGCTAGATCTACTGTCTCTTCTGTATTATGACAGACCAGGTCGATATACTGTCTCTATTATATTATGACAGACCAGGTAGATATACTGTCTCTATTATATTATGACAGACCAGGTAGATGTACTGTGTCTATTATATTATGACAGACCAGCTAGATCTACTGTCTATTATATTATGACAGACCAGCTTGATCTATTGTCTATTTTATTATGACAGACCAGCTAGATCTACTGTCTCTATTATATTTTGACAGACCAGGTAGATCTACTGTCCCTATTATACTATGACAGACCAGCTAGATCTACTGTCTCTATTATATTATGACAGACCAGCTAGATCTACTGTCTCTATTATAAAATGACAGACCAGCTAAATCTACTGTCTCTATGTCTCTATTATGGTATGACAGACCAGCTAGATCTACTGTCTCTATTATATTATGACAGACCAGCTAGATCTACTGTCTATTGTATTATGACAGACCAGCTCGATCTACTGTCTCTATTATAATATGACATTATGACAGACCAGCTAGATCTACTGTGTCTATTATATTATGAGAGACCAGGTAGATATACCGACTCCATTATAAAATGACAGACCAGCTAGATCTATTCTCGCTATTGTATTATGACAGACCAGCTAGATCAATTGTCTCTATTATAATATGACAGACCAGCTAGATCTACTGTCTCTGTTATAATATGACATTATGACAGACCAGCTAAATCTACTGTCTCTATTGTATTATGACAGACCAGCCAGATCTACTGTGTCTATTATATTATGACAGACCAGCTAGATCTACTGTCTATTATATTATGACAGACCAGCTAGATATACTGTCTATTTTATTATGACAGACCAGCTAGATCTACTGTCTCTATTGTATTATGACAGACCAGCTAGATCTACTGTCTCTATTATATTATGAGAGACCAGGTAGATATACCGACTCCATTATAAAATGACAGACCAGCTAGATCTATTCTCGCTATTGTATTATGACAGACCAGCTAGATCAATTGTCTCTATTATAATATGACAGACCAGCTAGATCTACTGTCTCTATTATATTATGACAGACCAGCTAGATCTATTGTCTCAATTATAATATGACATTATGACAGACCAGCTAGATCTACTGTCCCTATTATACTATGACAGACCAGCTAGATCTACTGTCTCTATTATATTATGACAGACCAGCTAGATCTACTGTCTATTATATTATGACAGACCAGCTAGATCTACTGTCTCTATTATATTATGACAGACCAGCTAGATCTACAGTCTCTATTATATTATGACAGACCAGCTAGATCTACTGTCTCTATTATATTATGACAGACCAGCTAAATCTACTGTCTCTATGTCTCTATTATGGTATGACAGACCAGCTAAATCTACTGTCTCTATTGAATTATGACAGACCAGCTAGATCTACTGTCTCTATTGTATTATGACAGACCAGCTAGATCTACAGTCTCTATTATATTATGAGAGACCAGGTAGATATACAGACTCCATTATAAAATGACAGACCAGCTAGATCTATTCTCGCTATTGTATTATGACAGACCAGCTAGATAAATTGTCTCTATTATAATATGACAGACCAGCTAGATCTAGTGTCTCTATTATAATATGACATTATGACAGACCAGCTAGATCTACTGTTTCTATTGTATTATGACAGACCAGCTAGATCTACTATCTCTATTATATTATGACAGACCAGCTATATACTGTCTCTATTATATTATGAAAGACCAGCTAAATCTACTGTCTCTATGTCTCTATTATGCTATGACAGACCAGCTAAATCTACTGTCTCTGTTGTATTATGACAGACCAGCTAGATCTACTGTCTCTATTATATTATGACAGACCAGCTAGATCTACAGTCTCTATTATATTTTGACAGACCAGGTAGACCTACTGTCCCTATTATACTATAACAGACCAGCTAGATCTACTGTCTCTATTATATTATGACAGACCAGCTAGATCTACTGTCTCTTCTGTATTATGACAGACCAGGTCGATATACTGTCTCTATTATATTATGACAGACCAGGTAGATATACTGTCTCTATTATATTATGACAGACCAGGTAGATATACTGTCTCTATTATATTATGACAGACCAGCTAGATCTACTGTGTCTATTATATTATGACAGACCAGCTAGATCTACTGTCTATTATATTATGACAGACCTGCTAGATCTACTGTCTATTTTATTATGACAGACCAGCTAGATCTACTGTCTCTATTATATTTTGACAGACCAGGTAGATCTACTGTCCCTATTATACTATGACAGACCAGCTAGATCTACTGTCTCTATTATATTATGACAGACCAGCTAGATCTACTGTCTCTATTGTATTATGACAGACCAGCTAGATCTACTGTCTCTATTATATTATAACAGACCAGCTAGATCTACTGTGTCTATTATATTATGACAGACCAGCTAGATCTACTGTCTCTTCTGTATTATGACAGACCAGGTCGATATACTGTCTCTATTATATTATGACAGACCAGGTAGATATACTGTCTCTATTATATTATGACAGACCAGGTAGATATACTGTCTCTATTATATTATGACAGACCAGCTAGATCTACTGTGTCTATTATATTATGACAGACCAGCTAGATCTACTGTCTATTATATTATGACAGACCAGCTAGATCTACTGTCTATTTTATTATGACAGACCAGCTAGATCTACTGTCTCTATTATATTATGAGAGACCAGGTAGATATACGACTCCATTATAAAATGACAGACCAGCTAGATCTATTCTCGCTATTGTATTATGACAGACCAGCTAGATCAATTGTCTCTATTATATATGACAGACCAGCTAGATCTACTGTCTCTATTATAATATGACATTATGACAGACCAGCTAGATCTACTGTCTCTATTGTATTATGACAGCATAGCTAGATCTACTATCTCTATTATATTATGACAGACCAGCTAGATCTAGTGTCTCTATTATATTATGACAGACCAACTAAATCTACTGTCTCTATTATATTATGACAGACCAGCCAGATCTACTGTGTCTATTATATTATGACAGACCAGCTAGATCTACTGTCTATTATATTATGACAGACCAGCTAGATATACTGTCTATTTTATGATGACAGACCAGCTAGATCTACTGTCTCTATTGTATTATGACAGTCCAGCTAGATCTACTGTCTCTATTATATTATGACAGACCAGCTAGATATACTGTCTCTATTATATTATGAAAGACCAGCTAAATCTACTATCTCTATGTCTCTATTATGCTATGACAGACCAGCTAAATCTACTGTCTCTGTTGTATTATGACAGACCAGCTAGATCTACTGTCTCTATTATATTATGACAGACCAGCTAGATCTACTGTCTCTATTATATTTTGACAGACCAGGTAGATCTACTGTCCCTATTATACTATGACAGACCAGCTAGATCTACTGTCTCTATTATATTATGACAGACCAGTTAGATCTACTTTCTCTATTATATTATGACAGACCAGCTAGATCTACTGTCTCTATTATAAAATGACAGACCAGGTAGATATACTGTCTCTATTATATTATGAAAGACCAGCTAAATCTACTGTCTCTATGTCTCTATTATGCTATGACAGACCAGCTAAATCTACTGTCTCTGTTGTATTATGACAGACCAGCTAGATCTACTGTCTCTATTATATTATGACAGACCAGCTAGATCTACTGTCTCTATTATATTTTGACAGACGAGGTAGATCTACTGTCCCTATTATACTATGACAGACCAGCTAGATCTACTGTCTCTATTATATTATGACAGACCAGCTAGATCTACTGTCTCTTCTGTATTATGACAGACCAGGTCGATATACTGTCTCTATTATATTATGACAGACCAGGTAGATATACTGTCTCTATTATATTATGACAGACCAGCTAGATCTAGTGTCTCTATTATATTATGACAGACCAGCTAGATCTACTGTCTATTATACTATGACAGATCAGCTAGATCTACTGTCTCTATTATGCTATGACAGACCAGCTAGATCTACTGTCTCTATTATATTTTGACAGACCAGGTAGATCTACTGTCCCTATTATACTATGACAGACCAGCTAGATCTACTGTCTCTATTATATTATGACAGACCAGCTAGATCTACTGTCTCTATTATAAAATGACAGACCAGCTAAATCTACTGTCTCTATGTCTCTATTATGGTATGACAGACCAGCTAGATCTACTGTCTCTATTATATTATGACAGACCAGCTAGATCTACTGTCTATTGTATTATGACAGACCAGCTCGATCTACTGTCTCTATTATAATATGACATTATGACAGACCAGCTAGATCTACTGTGTCTATTATATTATGAGAGACCAGGTAGATATACCGACTCCATTATAAAATGACAGACCAGCTAGATCTATTCTCGCTATTGTATTATGACAGACCAGCTAGATCAATTGTCTCTATTATAATATGACAGACCAGCTAGATCTACTGTCTCTGTTATAATATGACATTATGACAGACCAGCTAGATCTACTGTCTCTATTGTATTATGACAGCATAGCTAGATCTACTATCTCTATTATATTATGACAGAGCAGCTAAATCTACTGTCTCTATTGTATTATGACAGACCAGCTAGATCTACTATCTCTATTATATTATGACAGACCAGCTAGATCTAGTGTCTCTATTATATTATGACAGACCAACTAAATCTACTGTCTCTATTATATTATGACAGACCAGCTAGATCTACTGTCTCTATTATATTTTGACAGACCAGGTAGATCTACTGTCCCTATTATCCTATGACAGACCAGCTAGATCTACTGTCTCTATTATATTATGACAGACCAGCTAGATCTACTGTCTCTATTATAAAATGACAGACCAGGTAGATATACTGTCTCTATTATATTATGACAGACCAGCTAAATCTACTGTCTCTATGTCTCTATTATGGTATGACAGAGCAGCTAAATCTACTGTCTCTATTGTATTATGACAGACCAGCTAGATCTACTGTTTCTATTGTATTATGACAGACCAGCTAGATCTACTGTCTCTATTTTATTATAACAGACCAGCTAGATCTACTGTGTCTATTATATTATGACAGACCAGCTAGATCTACTGTCTCTTCTGTATTATGACAGACCAGGTCTATATACTGTCTCTATTATATTATGACAGACCAGGCCGATATACTGTCTCTATTATATTATGACAGACCAGCTAGATCTACTGTGTCTATTATATTATGACAGACCAGCTAGATCTACTGTCTATTATATTATGACAGACCAGCTAGATATACTGTCTATTTTATTATGACAGACCAGCTAGATCTACTGTCTCTTCTGTAGTATGACAGACCAGGTCTATATACTGTCTCTATTATATTATGACAGACCAGGCCGATATACTGTCTCTATTATATTATGACAGACCAGCTAGATCTACTGTCTCTATTATATTATAACAGACCAGCTAGATCTACTGTGTCTATTATATTATGACAGACCAGCTAGATCTACTGTCTCTTCTGTATTATGACAGACCAGGTCGATATACTGTCTCTATTATATTATGACAGACCAGGTCGATATACTGTCTCTATTATATTATGACAGACCAGGTCGATATACTGTCTCTATTATATTATGACAGACCAGGTAGATATACTGTCTCTATTATATTATGACAGAGCAGCTAAATCTACTGTCTCTATTGTATTATGACAGACCAGCTAGATCTACTGTGTCTATTATATTATGACAGACCAGCTAGATCTACTGTCTCTTCTGTATTATGACAGACCAGGTCGATATACTGTCTCTATTATATTATGACAGACCAGGCCGATATACTGTCTCTATTATATTATGACAGACCAGCTAGATCTACTGTCTCTATTATATTATGACAGACCAGCTAGATCTACTGTCTCTATTATAAAATTACAGACCAGGTAGATATACTGTCTCTATTATATTATGACAGACCAGCTAAATCTACTGTCTCTATGTCTCTATTATGGTATGACAGAGCAGCTAAATCTACTGTCTCTATTGTATTATGACAGACCAGCTAGATCTACTACCTCTATTATATTATGACAGACCAGCTAGATCTAGTGTCTCTATTATATTATGACAGACCAACTAAATCTACTGTCTCTATTATATTTTGACAGACCAGGTAGATCTACTGTCTCTATTATATTATGACAGACCAGCTAGATCTACTGTCTCTAGTATATTTTGACAGACCAGGTAGATCTACTCTCTCTATTATATTTTGACAGACCAGCTAGATCTACTGTCTCTATTATATTTTGACAGACCAGGTAGATCTACTGTCCCTATTATACTATGACAGACCAGCTAGATCTACTGTCTCTATTATATTATGACAGACCAGCTAGATCTACTGTCTCTATTATATTATGACAGACCAGCTAGATCTAATGTCTCTATTATAAAATGACAGACCAGCTAGATCTATTCTCGCTATTGTATTATGACAGACCAGCTAGATCAATTGTCTCTATTATAATATGACAGACCAGCTAGATCTATTTTCTCTATTATAATATGACAGACCGGCTAGATCTACTGTCTCTATTATATTATGACAGACCAGCTAGATCTATTGTCTCTATTGTATTATGACAGATCAGCTAGATCTACTATCTCTATTATATTATGACAGACCAGCTAAATCTACTGTCTCTATGTCTCTATTATGGTATGACAGAGCAGCTAAATCTACTGTCTCTATTGTATTATGACAGACCAGCTAGATCTACTACCTCTATTATATTATGACAGACCAGCTAGATCTAGTGTCTCTATTATATTATGACAGACCAACTAAATCTACTGTCTCTATTATATTTTGACAGACCAGGTAGATCTACTGTCTCTATTATATTATGACAGACCAGCTAGATCTACTGTCTCTAGTATATTTTGACAGACCAGGTAGATCTACTCTCTCTATTATATTTTGACAGACCAGCTAGATCTACTGTCTCTATTATATTTTGACAGACCAGGTAGATCTACTGTCCCTATTATACTATGACAGACCAGCTAGATCTACTGTCTCTATTATATTATGACAGACCAGCTAGATCTACTGTCTCTATTATATTATGACAGACCAGCTAGATCTAATGTCTCTATTATAAAATGACAGACCAGCTAGATCTATTCTCGCTATTGTATTATGACAGACCAGCTAGATCAATTGTCTCTATTATAATATGACAGACCAGCTAGATCTATTTTCTCTATTATAATATGACAGACCGGCTAGATCTACTGTCTCTATTATATTATGACAGACCAGCTAGATCTATTGTCTCTATTGTATTATGACAGATCAGCTAGATCTACTATCTCTATTATATTATGACAGACCAGCTAAATCTACTGTCTCTATGTCTCTATTATGGTATGACAGAGCAGCTAAATCTACTGTCTCTATTGTATTATGACAGACCAGCTAGATCTACTACCTCTATTATATTATGACAGACCAGCTAGATCTAGTGTCTCTATTATATTATGACAGACCAACTAAATCTACTGTCTCTATTATATTTTGACAGACCAGGTAGATCTACTGTCTCTATTATATTATGACAGACCAGCTAGATCTACTGTCTCTAGTATATTTTGACAGACCAGGTAGATCTACTCTCTCTATTATATTTTGACAGACCAGCTAGATCTACTGTCTCTATTATATTTTGACAGACCAGGTAGATCTACTGTCCCTATTATACTATGACAGACCAGCTAGATCTACTGTCTCTATTATATTATGACAGACCAGCTAGATCTACTGTCTCTATTATATTATGACAGACCAGCTAGATCTAATGTCTCTATTATAAAATGACAGACCAGCTAGATCTATTCTCGCTATTGTATTATGACAGACCAGCTAGATCAATTGTCTCTATTATAATATGACAGACCAGCTAGATCTATTTTCTCTATTATAATATGACAGACCGGCTAGATCTACTGTCTCTATTATATTATGACAGACCAGCTAGATCTATTGTCTCTATTGTATTATGACAGATCAGCTAGATCTACTATCTCTATTATATTATGACAGACCAGCTAGATCTACTATCTCTATTATATTATGACAGACCAGCTAGATCTAGTGTCTCTATTATATTATGACAGACCAACAAAATCTACTGTCTCTATTATATTTTGACAGACCAGGTAGATCTACTGTCTCTATTATATTATGACAGACCAGCTAGATCTACTGTCTCTATTATATTTTGACAGACCAGGTAGATCTACTGTCCCTATTATACTATGACAGACCGGCTAGATCTACTGTCTCTATTATATTATGACAGACCAGCTAGATCTATTGTCTCTATTATAATATGACATTATGACAGACCAGCTAGATCTACTGTCTCTATTGTATTATGACAGACCAGCTAGATCTACTATCTCTATTATATTATGACAGACCAGCTAGATCTAGTGTCTCTATTATATTATGACAGACCAACTAAATCTACTGTCTCTATTATATTTTGACAGACCAGGTAGATCTACTGTCTCTATTATATTATGACAGACCAGCCAGATCTACTGTGTCTATTATATTATGACAGACCAGCTAGATCTAGTGTCTCTATTATATTATGACAGACCAACTAAATCTACTGTCTCTATTATATTTTGACAGACCAGGTAGATCTACTGTCTCTATTATATTATGACAGACCAGCCAGATCTACTGTGTCTATTATATTATGACAGACCAGCTAGATCTACTGTCTATTATATTATGACAGACCAGCTAGATATACTGTCTATTTTATTATGACAGACCAGCTAGATCTACTGTCTCTATTGTATTATGACAGACCAGCTCGATCTACTGTCTCTATTATATTATGACAGAGCAGCTAAATCTACTGTCTCTATGTCTCTATTATGGTATGACCCAGAGCAGCTAAATCTACTGTCTCTATGTCTCTATTATGGTATGACAGAGCAGCTAAATCTACTGTCTCTATTGTATTATGACAGACCAGCTAGATCTACTGTCCCTATTATATTATAACAGACCAGCTAGATCTACTGTGTCTATTATATTATGACAGACCAGCTAGATCTACTGTCTCTTCTGTATTATGACAGACCAGGTCGATATACTGTCTCTATTATATTATGACAGACCAGGTCGATATACTGTCTCTATTATATTATGACAGACCAGCTAGATCTAGTGGCTCTATTATATTATGACAGACCAACTAAATCTACTGTCTCTATTATATTTTGACAGACCAGGTAGATCTACTGTCTCTATTATATTATGACAGACCAACTAAATCTACTGTCTCTATTATATTTTGACAGACCAGGTAGATCTACTGTCTCTATTGTATTATGACAGACCCACTAGATCTACTGTCTCTATTATATTATGACAGACCAGCTAGATCTACTGTCTCTATTATATTATGACAGACAAGCTAGATCTACTATCTCTATTATATTATGACAGACCAGCTAGATCTAGTGTCTCTATTATATTATGACATTCCAACTAAATCTACTGTCTCTATTATATTTTGACAGACCAGGTAGATCTACTGTCTCTATTGTATTATGACAGACCAGCTAGATCTACTGTCTCTATTGTATTTTGACAGACCAGGTAGATTTACTGTCCCTATTATACTATGACAGACCAGCTAGATCTACTGTCTCTATTATATTTTGACAGACCAGGTAGATCTACTGTCCCTATTATACTATGACAGACCAGCTATATCTACTGTCTCTATTATATTATGACAGACCAGCTAGATCTACTGTCTCTATTATAAAATGACAGACCAGGTAGATATACTGTCTCTATTATATTATGAAAGACCAGCTAAATCTATTCTCGCTATTGTATTATGACAGACCAGCTAGATCAATTGTCTCTATTATAATATGACGGACCAGCTAGATCTATTGTCTCTATTATAATATGACAGACCGGCTAGATCTACTGTCTCTATTATATTATGACAGACCAGCTAGATCTATTGTCTCTATTGTATTATGACAGATCAGCTAGATCTACTATCTCTATTATATTATGACAGACCAGCTAAATCTACTGTCTCTATGTCTCTATTATGGTATGACAGAGCAGCTAAATCTACTGTCTCTATTGTATTATGACAGACCAGCTAGATCTACTACCTCTATTATATTATGACAGACCAGCTAGATCTAGTGTCTCTATTATATTATGACAGACCAACTAAATCTACTGTCTCTATTATATTTTGACAGACCAGGTAGATCTACTGTCTCTATTATATTATGACAGACCAGCTAGATCTACTGTCTCTAGTATATTTTGACAGACCAGGTAGATCTACTCTCTCTATTATATTTTGACAGACCAGCTAGATCTACTGTCTCTATTATATTTTGACAGACCAGGTAGATCTACTGTCCCTATTATACTATGACAGACCAGCTAGATCTACTGTCTCTATTATATTATGACAGACCAGCTAGATCTACTGTCTCTATTATATTATGACAGACCAGCTAGATCTAATGTCTCTATTATAAAATGACAGACCAGCTAGATCTATTCTCGCTATTGTATTATGACAGACCAGCTAGATCAATTGTCTCTATTATAATTTGACAGACCAGCTAGATCTATTTTCTCTATTATAATATGACAGACCGGCTAGATCTACTGTCTCTATTATATTATGACAGACCAGCTAGATCTATTGTCTCTATTGTATTATGACAGATCAGCTAGATCTACTATCTCTATTATATTATGACAGACCAGCTAAATCTACTGTCTCTATGTCTCTATTATGGTATGACAGAGCAGCTAAATCTACTGTCTCTATTGTATTATGACAGACCAGCTAGATCTACTACCTCTATTATATTATGACAGACCAGCTAGATCTAGTGTCTCTATTATATTATGACAGACCAACTAAATCTACTGTCTCTATTATATTTTGACAGACCAGGTAGATCTACTGTCTCTATTATATTATGACAGACCAGCTAGATCTACTGTCTCTAGTATATTTTGACAGACCAGGTAGATCTACTCTCTCTATTATATTTTGACAGACCAGCTAGATCTACTGTCTCTATTATATTTTGACAGACCAGGTAGATCTACTGTCCCTATTATACTATGACAGACCAGCTAGATCTACTGTCTCTATTATATTATGACAGACCAGCTAGATCTACTGTCTCTATTATATTATGACAGACCAGCTAGATCTAATGTCTCTATTATAAAATGACAGACCAGCTAGATCTATTCTCGCTATTGTATTATGACAGACCAGCTAGATCAATTGTCTCTATTATAATATGACAGACCAGCTAGATCTATTTTCTCTATTATAATATGACAGACCGGCTAGATCTACTGTCTCTATTATATTATGACAGACCAGCTAGATCTATTGTCTCTATTGTATTATGACAGATCAGCTAGATCTACTATCTCTATTATATTATGACAGACCAGCTAGATCTACTATCTCTATTATATTATGACAGACCAGCTAGATCTAGTGTCTCTATTATATTATGACAGACCAACAAAATCTACTGTCTCTATTATATTTTGACAGACCAGGTAGATCTACTGTCTCTATTATATTATGACAGACCAGCTAGATCTACTGTCTCTATTATATTTTGACAGACCAGGTAGATCTACTGTCCCTATTATACTATGACAGACCGGCTAGATCTACTGTCTCTATTATATTATGACAGACCAGCTAGATCTATTGTCTCTATTATAATATGACATTATGACAGACCAGCTAGATCTACTGTCTCTATTGTATTATGACAGACCAGCTAGATCTACTATCTCTATTATATTATGACAGACCAGCTAGATCTAGTGTCTCTATTATATTATGACAGACCAACTAAATCTACTGTCTCTATTATATTTTGACAGACCAGGTAGATCTACTGTCTCTATTATATTATGACAGACCAGCCAGATCTACTGTGTCTATTATATTATGACAGACCAGCTAGATCTAGTGTCTCTATTATATTATGACAGACCAACTAAATCTACTGTCTCTATTATATTTTGACAGACCAGGTAGATCTACTGTCTCTATTATATTATGACAGACCAGCCAGATCTACTGTGTCTATTATATTATGACAGACCAGCTAGATCTACTGTCTATTATATTATGACAGACCAGCTAGATATACTGTCTATTTTATTATGACAGACCAGCTAGATCTACTGTCTCTATTGTATTATGACAGACCAGCTCGATCTACTGTCTCTATTATATTATGACAGAGCAGCTAAATCTACTGTCTCTATGTCTCTATTATGGTATGACAGAGCAGCTAAATCTACTGTCTCTATGTCTCTATTATGGTATGACAGAGCAGCTAAATCTACTGTCTCTATTGTATTATGACAGACCAGCTAGATCTACTGTCCCTATTATATTATAACAGACCAGCTAGATCTACTGTGTCTATTATATTATGACAGACCAGCTAGATCTACTGTCTCTTCTGTATTATGACAGACCAGGTCGATATACTGTCTCTATTATATTATGACAGACCAGGTCGATATACTGTCTCTATTATATTATGACAGACCAGCTAGATCTAGTGGCTCTATTATATTATGACAGACCAACTAAATCTACTGTCTCTATTATATTTTGACAGACCAGGTAGATCTACTGTCTCTATTATATTATGACAGACCAGCTAGATCTACTGTCTCTATTATATTTTGACAGACCAGGTAGATCTACTGTCCCTATTATACTATGACAGACCAGCTAGATCTCCTGTCTCTATTATATTATGACAGACCAGCTAGATCTACTGTCTCTATTATATTATGACAGACCAGCTAGATCTACTGTCTCTATTATAAAATGGCAGACCAGGTAGATATACTGTCTCTATTATATTATGACAGACCAGCTAAATCTACTGTCTCTATGTCTCTATTATGGTATGACAGAGCAGCTAAATCTACTGTCTCTATTGTATTATGACAGACCAGCTAGATCTACTGTCTCTATTGTATTATGACAGACCAGCTAGATCTACTGTGTCTATTATATTATGACAGAACAGCCAGATCTACTGTGTCTATTATATTATGACAGACCAGCCAGATCTACTGTGTCTATTATATTATGACAGACCAGCCAGATCTACTGTCTATTATATTATGACAGACCAGGTAGATCTACTGTGTCTATTATATTATGACAGACCAGCCAGATCTACTGTCTATTATATTATGACAGACCAGGTAGATCTACTGTGTCTATTATATTATGACAGACCAGCTAGATCTACTGTCTATTATATTATGACAGACCAGCTAGATATACTGTCTATTTTATTATGACAGACCAGCTAGATCTACTGTGTCTATTATATTATGACAGACCAGCTAGATCTACTGTCTATTATATTATGACAGACCAGCTAGATATACTGTCTATTTTATTATGACAGACCAGCTAGATCTACTGTCTCTATTGTATTATGACAGACCAGCTAGATCTACTGTCTCTATTATATTATGAGAGACCAGGTAGATATACCGACTCCATTATAAAATGACAGACCAGCTAGATCTATTCTCTATTGTATTATGACAGACCAGCTAGATCAATTGTCTCTATTATAATATGACAGACCAGCTAGATCTATTTTCTCTATTATAATATGACAGACCAGCTAGATCAATTGTCTCTATTATAATATGACAGACCAGCTAGATCTACTGTCTATATTATAATATGACAGACCGGCTAGATCTACTGTCTCTATTATATTATGACAGACCAGCTAGATCTACTGTCTCTATAATAAAATGGCAGACCAGGTAGATATACTGTCTCTATTATATTATGACAGACCAGCTAAATCTACTGTCTCTATGTCTCTATTATGGTATGACAGACCAGCTAAATCTACTGTCTCTATTGTATTATGACAGACCAGCTAGATCTACTGTCTCTATTGTATTATGACAGACCAGCTAGATCTACTGTCTCTATTATATTATGACAGACCAGCCAGATCTACTGTGTCTATTATATTATGACAGACCAGCTAGATCTACTGTGTCTATTATATTATGACAGAACAGCCAGATCTACTGTGTCTATTATATTATGACAGACCAGCCAGATCTACTGTGTCTATTATATTATGACAGACCAGCCAGATCTACTGTCTATTATATTATGACAGACCAGGTAGATCTACTGTGTCTATTATATTATGACAGACCAGCTAGATCTACTGTCTATTATATTATGACAGACCAGCTAGATATACTGTCTATTTTATTATGACAGACCAGCTAGATCTACTGTGTCTATTATATTATGACAGACCAGCTAGATCTACTGTCTATTATATTATGACAGACCAGCTAGATATACTGTCTATTTTATTATGACAGACCAGCTAGATCTACTGTCTCTATTGTATTATGACAGACCAGCTAGATCTACTGTCTCTATTATATTATGAGAGACCAGGTAGATATACCGACTCCATTATAAAATGACAGACCAGCTAGATCTATTCTCGCTATTGTATTATGACAGACCAGCTAGATCAATTGTCTCTATTATAATATGACAGACCAGCTAGATCTATTTTCTCTATTATAATATGACAGACCGGCTAGATCTACTGTCTCTATTATATTATGACAGACCAGCTAGATCTATTGTCTCTATTGTATTATGACAGATCAGCTAGATCTACTATCTCTATTATATTATGACAGACCAGCTAGATCTACTATCTCTATTATATTATGACAGACCAGCTAGATCTAGTGTCTCTATTATATTATGACAGACCAACAAAATCTACTGTCTCTATTATATTTTGACAGACCAGTTAGATCTACTGTCTCTATTATATTATGACAGACCAGCTAGATCTACTGTCTCTATTATATTTTGACAGACCAGGTAGATCTACTGTCCCTATTATACTATGACAGACCAGCTAGATCTACTGTCTCTATTATATTATGACAGACCAGCTAGATCTATTGTCTCTATTATAATATGACATTATGACAGACCAGCTAGATCTACTTTTTCTATTGTATTATGACAGACCAGCTAGATCTACTATCTCTATTATATTATGACAGACCAGCTAGATCTAGTGTCTCTATTATATTATGACAGACCAACTAAATCTACTGTCTCTATTATATTTTGACAGACCAGGTAGATCTACTGTCTCTATTATATTATGACAGACCAGCCAGATCTACTGTGTCTATTATATTATGACAGACCAGCTAGATCTACTGTCTATTATATTATGACAGACCAGCTAGATATACTGTCTATTTTCTCGGGCCGACTCTTTTCTCTGTATATATCAATGATGTTGCTCTTGCTGCGGGCGATTCCCTGATCCACCTCTACGCAGACGACACCTTTCTATATACTTTCGGCCCGTCATTGGACACTGTGCTATCAAACCTCCAAACGAGCTTCAATGCCATACAGCACTCCTTCCGTGGCCTCCAACTGCTCTTAAACGCGAGTAAAACCAAATGCATGCTTTTCAACCGATCGCTGCCTGCACCCGCATGCCCGACTAGCATCACCACCCTGGATGGTTCCAACCTTGAATATGTGGACATCTATAAGTACCTAGGTGTCTGGCTAGACTGCAAACTCTCCTTCCAGACTCATCAAACATCTCCAATCAAAAATCAAATCCAGAGTCGGCTTTCTATTCCGCAACAAAGCCTCCTTCACTCACGCTGCCAAGCTTACCTAGTAAAACTGACTATCCTACCGATCCTCGACTTCGGCGATGTCATCTACAAAATGGCTTCCAACACTCTACTCAGCAAACTGGATGCAGTCTATCACAGTGCCATCCGTTTTGTCACTAAAGCACCTTATACCACCCACCACTGCGACTTGTATGCTCTAGTCGGCTGGCCCTCACTACATATTCGTCGCCAGACCCACTGGCTCCAGGTCATTTACAAGTCCATGCTAGGTAAAGCTCCGCCTTATCTCAGTTCACTGGTCACGATGGCAACACCCATCCGTAGCACGCGCTCCAGCAGGTGTATCTCACTGATCATCCCTAAAGCCAACACCTCATTTGGCCGCCTTTCGTTCCAGTACTCTGCTGCCTGTGACTGGAACGAATTGCAAAAATCGCTGAAGTTGGAGACTTTTATCTCCCTCACCAACTTCAAACATCAGCTATCCGAGCAGCTAACCGATCGCTGCAGCTGTACATAGTCTATAGGTAAATAGCTCACCCTTTTTCACCTACCTCATTCCCATACTGTTTTTATACTGTTTTTATTTATTTACTTTTCTGCTCTTTTGCACACCAATATCTCTACCTGTACATGCCCATCTGATCATTTATCACTCCAGTGTTAATCTGCAAAATTGTATTATTCGCCTACCTCCTCATGCCTTTTGCACACATTGTATATAGACTGCCCATTTTTTTCTACTGTGTTATTGACTTGCTAATTGTTTACTCCATGTGTAACTCTGTTGTCTGTTCACACTGCTATGCTTTATCTTGGCCAGGTCGAAGTTGCAAATGAGAACTTGTTCTCAACTAGCCTACCTGGTTAAATAAAGGTGAAATAAAAAAATAAAACTTTTTTTTATTATGACAGACCAGCTAGATCTACTGTCTCTATTGTATTATGACAGACCAGCTCGATCTACTGTCTCTATTATATTATGAGAGACCAGGTAGATATACCGACTCCATTATAAAATGACAGACCAGCTAGATCAATTGTCTCTATTATAATATGACAGACCAGCTAGATCTACTGTCTCTATTATAATATGACAGACCGGCTAGATCTACTGTCTCTATTATATTATGACAGACCAGCTAGATCTATTGTCTCAATTATAATATGACATTATGACAGACCAGCTAGATCTACTGTCCCTATTATACTATGACAGACCAGCTAGATCTACTGTCTCTATTATATTATGACAGACCAGCTAAATCTACTGTCTCTCTGTCTCTATTATGGTATGACAGAGCAGCTAAATCTACTGTCTCTATGTCTCTATTATGGTATGACAGAGCAACTAAATCTACTGTCTCTATTGTATTATGACAGACCAGCTAGATCTACTGTCTCTATTGTATTATGACAGACCAGCTAGATCTACTGTCTCTATTATATTATAACAGACCAGCTAGATCTACTGTGTCTATTATATTATGACAGACCAGCTAGATCTACTGTCTCTTCTGTATTATGACAGACCAGGTCGATATACTGTCTCTATTATATTATGACAGACCAGGTCGATATACTGTCTCTATTATATTATGACAGACCAGGTAGATATACTGTCTCTATTATATTATGACAGACCAGCTAGATCTAGTGTCTCTATTATATTATGACAGACCAACTAAATCTACTGTCTCTATTATATTTTGACAGACCAGGTAGATCTACTGTCTCTATTACATTATGACAGACCAGCTAGATCTACTGTCTCTATTATATTTTGACAGACCAGGTAGATCTACTGTCCCTATTATACTATGACAGACCATCTAGATCTACTGTCTCTATTATATTATGACAGACCAGCTAGATCTACTGTCTCTATTATATTATGACAGACCAGCTAGATCTACTGTCTCTATTATAAAATGACAGACCAGGTAGATATACTGTCTCTATTATATTATGACAGACCAGCTAGATCTACTGTCTCTATTATATTATGACAGACCAGCTAGATCTACTGTCTCTATTATAAAATGACAGACCAGGTAGATATACTGTCTCTATTATATTATGACAGACCAGCTAAATCTACTGTCTTAATTGTATTATGACAGACCAGCTAGATCTACTGTCTCTATTGTATTATGACAGACCAGCTAGATCTACTGTCTCTTCTGTACTATGACAGACCAGGTCGATATACTGTCTCTATTATATCATGACAGACCAGGTCGATATACTGTCTCTATTATATTATGACAAACCAGGTAGATATACTGTCTCTATTATATTATGACAGACCAGCTAGATCTACTGTCTCTATTATATTATGACAGACCAGCTAGATCTACTGTCTCTATTATAAAATGACAGACCAGGTAGATATACTGTCTCTATTATATTATGACAGACCAGCTAAATCTACTGTCTTAATTGTATTATGACAGACCAGCTAGATCTACTGTCTCTATTGTATTATGACAGACCAGCTAGATCTACTGTCTCTTCTGTACTATGACAGACCAGGTCGATATACTGTCTCTATTATATCATGACAGACCAGGTCGATATACTGTCTCTATTATATTATGACAAACCAGGTAGATATACTGTCTCTATTATATTATGACAGACCAGCTAGATCTACTGTCTCTTCTGTATTATGACAGACCAGCTAGATGTACTGTCTCTTCTGTATTATGACAGACCAGGTCGATATACTGTCTCTATTATATTATGACAGACCAGGTCGATATACTGTCTCTATTATATTATGACAGACCAGGTAGATATACTGTCTCTATTATATTATGACAGACCAGCTAGATCTAGTGTCTCTATTATATTATGACAGACCAACTAAATCTACTGCCTCTATTATATTTTGACAGACCAGGTAGATCTACTGTCTCTATAATATTATGACAGACCAGCTAGATCTACTGTCTCTATTATATTTTGACAGACCAGGTAGATCTACTGTCCCTATTGTATTATGACAGACCAGCTAGATGTACTGTCTCTTCTGTATTATGACAGACCAGGTCGATATACTGTCTCTATTATATTATGACAGACCAGGTCGATATACTGTCTCTATTATATTATGACAGACCAGGTAGATATACTGTCTCTATTATATTATGACAGACCAGCTAGATCTAGTGTCTCTATTATATTATGACAGACCAACTAAATCTACTGCCTCTATTATATTTTGACAGACCAGGTAGATCTACTGTCTCTATAATATTATGACAGACCAGCTAGATCTACTGTCTCTATTATATTTTGACAGACCAGGTAGATCTACTGTCCCTATTATACTGTGACAGACCAGCTAGATCTACTGTCTCTATTATATTATGACAGACCAGCTAAATCTACTGTCTCTATGTCTCTATTATGGTATGACAGAGCAGCTAAATCTACTGTCTCTATTGTATTATGACAGACCAGCTAGATCTACTGTCTCTATTGTATTATCACAGACCAGCTAGATCTACTGTCTCTATTATATTTTGACAGACCAGGTAGATCTACTGTCTCTATTATATTATGACAGACCAGCTAGATCTACTGTCTCTATTATATTTTGACAGACCAGGTAGATCTACTGTCCCTATTATACTATGACAGACCAGCTAGATCTACTGTCTCTATTATATTATGACAGACCAGCTAGATCTACTGTCTCTATTATATTATGACAGACCAGCTAGATCTACTGTCTCTATTATAAAATGACAGACCAGGTAGATATACTGTCTCTATTATATTATGACAGACCAGCTAAATCTACTGTCTCTATGTCTCTATTATGGTATGACAGAGCAGCTAAATCTACTGTCTCTATGCCTCTATTATGGTATGACAGAGCAGCTAAATCTACTGTCTCTATTGTATTATGACAGACCAGCTAGATCTACTGTCTCTATTGTATTATGACAGACCAGCTAGATCTACTGTCTCTATTATATTATAACAGACCAGCTAGATCTACTGTGTCTATTATATTATGACAGACCAGCTAGATCTACTGTCTCTTCTGTATTATGACAGACCAGGTCGATATACTGTCTCTATTATATTATGACAGACCAGGTAGATATACTGTCTCTATTATATTATGACAGACCAGCTAGATCTAGTGTCTCTATTATATTATGACAGACCAACTAAATCTACTGTCTCTATTATATTTTGACAGACCAGGTAGATCTACTGTCTCTATTATATTATGACAGACCAGCTAGATCTACTGTCTCTATTATATTTTGACAGACCAGGTAGATCTACTGTCCCTATTATACTATGACAGACCAGCTAGATCTACTGTCTCTATAATATTATGACAGACCAGCTAGATCTACTGTCTCTATTATATTATGACAGAACAGCTAGATCTACTGTCTCTATTATAAAATGACAGACCAGGTAGATATACTGTCTCTATTATATTATGACAGACCAGCTAGATCTACTGTCTCTATTATATTATGACAGAACAGCTAGATCTACTGTCTCTATTATAAAATGACAGACCAGGTAGATATACTGTCTCTATTATATTATGACAGACCAGCTAGATCTAGTGTCTCTATTGCATTATGACAGACCAACTAAATCTACTTTCTCTATTATATTTTGACAGACCAGGTAGCTCTACTGTCTCTATTATAAAATGACAGACCAGGTAGATATACTGTCTCTATTATATTATGACAGACCAGCTAGATCTACTGTCTTTATTATATTATGACATACCAGCTAGATCTACAGTCTCTATTATAAAATGACAGACCAGGTAGATATACTGTCTCTATTATATTATGACAGACCAGCAACATCTACTGTCTCTATTGTATTATGACAGACCAGCTAGATCTACTGTCTCTATTGTATTATGACAGACCAGCTAGATCTACTGTCTCTATTATATTATAACAGACCAGCTAGATCTACTGTGTCTATTATATTATGAGAGACCAGGTAGATATACCGACTCCATTATAAAATGACAGACCAGCTAGATCTATTCTCGCTATTGTATTATGACAGACCAGCTAGATCAATTGTCTCTATTATAATATGACAGACCGGCTAGATCTACTGTCTCTATTATATTTTGACAGACCAGGTAGATCTACTGTCCCTATTATACTATGACAGACCAGCTAGATCTACTGTCTCTATTATATTATGACAGACCAGCTAAATCTACTGTCTCTATTGTATTATGACAGACCAGCTAGATCTACTGTCTCTATTGTATTATCACAGACCAGCTAGATCTACTGTCTCTATTATATTTTGACAGACCAGGTAGATCTACTGTCTCTATTATATTATGACAGACCAGCTAGATCTACTGTCTCTATTATATTTTGACAGACCAGGTAGATCTACTGTCCCTATTATACTATGACAGACCAGCTAGATCTACTGTCTCTATTATATTATGACAGACCAGCTAGATCTACTGTCTCTATTATAAAATGACAGACCAGGTAGATATACTGTCTCTATTATATTATGACAGACCAGCTAAATCTACTGTCTCTATGTCTCTATTATGGTATGACAGAGCAGCTAAATCTACTGTCTCTATGTCTCTATTATGGTATGACAGAGCAGCTAAATATACTGTCTCTATTGTATTATGACAGACCAGCTAGATCTACTGTCTCTATTGTATTATGACAGACCAGCTAGATCTACTGTCTCTATTATATTATAACAGACCAGCTAGATCTACTGTGTCTATTATATTATGACAGACCAGCTACATCTACTGTCTCTTCTGTATTATGACAGACCAGGTCGATATACTGTCTCTATTATATTATGACAGACCAGGTCGATATACTGTCTCTATTATATTATGACAGACCAGGTCGATATACTGTCTCTATTATATTATGACAGACCAGCTAGATCTACTGTCTCTATTATAAAATGACAGACCAGGTAGATATACTGTCTCTATTATATTATGACAGACCAGCTAGATCTACTGTCTCTATTATATTTTGACAGACCAGGTAGATCTACTGTCCCTATTATACTATGACAGACCAGCTAGATCTACTGTCTCTATTATATTATGACAGACCAGCTAGATCTACTGTCTCTATTATATTATGACAGACCAGCTAGATCTACTGTCTCTATTATAAAATGACAGACCAGGTAGATATACTGTCTCTATTATATTATGACAGACCACCTAAATCTACTGTCTCTATGTCTCTATTATGGTATGACAGAGCAGCTAAATCTACTGTCTCTATGTCTCTATTATGGTATGACAGAGCAGCTAAATCTACTGTCTCTATTGTATTATGACAGACCAACTAAATATACTGTCTCTATTATATTTTGACAGACCAGGTAGATCTACTGTCTCTATTATATAATGACACACCAGCTAGATCTACTGTCTCTATTATATTTTGACAGACCAGGTAGATCTACTGTCTCTGTTATATAATGACAGACCAGCTAAATCTACTGTCTCTATGTCTCTATTATGTTATGACAGATCAGCTAAACCTACTGTCTCTATTGTATTATGACAGACCAGCTAGATCTACTGTGTATATTATATTATGACAGACTAGCTAGATCTACTGTCTATTACATTATGACAGACCAGCTAGATCTACTGCCTCTATTATATTATGACAGACCAGGTAGATATACTGTCTCCATTATAAAATGACAGACCAGCTAGATCTACTGTCTCTATTGTATTATGACATACCAGGTAGATCTACTGTCTCTGTTATATTATGACAGACCTGGTAGATACACTGTCTCTGTTATATTATGACAGACCTGGTAGATACACTGTCTCTATTATATTATGACAGACCAGCTAGATCTACTGTCCCTATTATATTATGACATACCAGCTAGATCTACTGTCTCTATTATAATATGACAGACCAGCTAGATCTACTGTCTCTATATCTCTATTGTACTATGACAGACCATCTAGATCTACTGTCTCTATTATATTATGACAGACCAGCTAGATCTAGTGTCTCTATTGTATTATGACAGACCAACTAAATCTACTTTCTCTATTATATTTTGACAGACCAGGTAGCTCTACTGTCTCTATTATAAAATGACAGACCAGGTAGATATACTGTCTCTATTATATTATGACAGACCAGCTAGATCTACTGTCTTTATTATATTATGACATACCAGCTAGATCTACAGTCTCTATTATAAAATGACAGACCAGGTAGATATACTGTCTCTATTATATTATGACAGACCAGCAACATCTACTGTCTCTATTGTATTATGACAGACCAGCTAGATCTACTGTCTCTATTGTATTATGACATACCAGCTAGATCTACTGTCTCTATTATATTATAACAGACCAGCTAGATCTACTGTGTCTATTATATTATGAGAGACCAGGTAGATATACCGACTCCATTATAAAATGACAGACCAGCTAGATCTATTCTCGCTATTGTATTATGACAGACCAGCTAGATCAATTGTCTCTATTATAATATGACAGACCGGCTAGATCTACTGTCTCTATTATATTTTGACAGACCAGGTAGATCTACTGTCCCTATTATACTATGACAGACCAGCTAGATCTACTGTCTCTATTATATTATGACAGACCAGCTAAATCTACTGTCTCTATTGTATTATGACAGACCAGCTAGATCTACTGTCTCTATTGTATTATCACAGACCAGCTAGATCTACTGTCTCTATTATATTTTGACAGACCAGGTAGATCTACTGTCTCTATTATATTATGACAGACCAGCTAGATCTACTGTCTCTATTATATTTTGACAGACCAGGTAGATCTACTGTCCCTATTATACTATGACAGACCAGCTAGATCTACTGTCTCTATTATATTATGACAGAAAAGCTAGATCTACTGTCTCTATTATATTATGACAGACCACCTAGATATACTGTCTCTATTATATTATGACAGACCAGCTAAATCTACTGTCTCTATGTCTCTATTATGGTATGACAGAGCAGCTAAATCTACTGTCTCTATGTCTCTATTATGGTATGACAGAGCAGCTAAATATACTGTCTCTATTGTATTATGGCAGACCAGCTAGATCTACTGTCTCTATTGTATTATGACAGACCAGCTAGATCTACTGTCTCTATTATATTATAACAGACCAGCTAGATCTACTGTGTCTATTATATTATGACAGACCAGCTAGATCTACTGTCTCTTCTGTATTATGACAGACCAGGTCGATATACTGTCTCTATTATATTATGACAGACCAGGTCGATATACTGTCTCTATTATATTATGACAGACCAGCTAGATCTACTGTCTCTATTATAAAATGACAGACCAGGTAGATATACTGTCTCTATTATATTATGACAGACCAGCTAGATCTACTGTCTCTATTATATTTTGACAGACCAGGTAGATCTACTGTCCCTATTATACTATGACAGACCAGCTAGATCTACTGTCTCTATTATATTATGACAGACCAGCTAGATCTACTGTCTCTATTATATTATGACAGACCAGCTAGATCTACTGTCTCTATTATAAAATGACAGACCAGGTAGATATACTGTCTCTATTATATTATGACAGACCAGCTAAATCTACTGTCTCTATGTCTCTATTATGGTATGACAGAGCAGCTAAATCTACTGTCTCTATGTCTCTATTATGGTATGACAGAGCAGCTAAATCTACTGTCTCTATTGTATTATGACAGACCAACTAAATATACTGTCTCTATTATATTTTGACAGACCAGGTAGATCTACTGTCTCTATTATATAATGACACACCAGCTAGATCTACTGTCTCTATTATATTTTGACAGACCAGGTAGATCTACTGTCTCTATTATATAATGACAGACCAGCTAAATCTACTGTCTCTATGTCTCTATTATGTTATGACAGATCAGCTAAACCTACTGTCTCTATTGTATTATGACAGACCAGCTACATCTACTGTGTATATTATATTATGACAGACTAGCTAGATCTACTGTCTATTACATTATGACAGACCAGCTAGATCTACTGCCTCTATTATATTATGACAGACCAGGTAGATATACTGTCTCCATTATAAAATGACAGACCAGCTAGATCTACTGTCTCTATTGTATTATGACATACCAGGTAGATCTACTGTCTCTGTTATATTATGACAGACCTGGTAGATACACTGTCTCTGTTATATTATGACAGACCTGGTAGATACACTGTCTCTATTATATTATGACAGACCAGCTAGATCTACTGTCCCTATTATATTATGACATACCAGCTAGATCTACTGTCTCTATTATAATATGACAGACCAGCTAGATCTACTGTCTCTATATCTCTATTGTACTATGACAGACCATCTAGATCTACTGTCTCTATTATATTATGATAGACCAGCTAGGTCTACTGTCTCTATGTCTCTATTGTACTATGACGGACCAGCTAGATCTACTGTCTCTATTATACTATGACAGACCAGGTAGATCTACTGTCTCTATTATATTATGACAGACCAGCTAGATCTACTGTCTCTATTATATTATGACAGACCAGCTAGATATACTGTCTCTATTATATTTTGACATACCAGGTAGATCTACTGTCTCTGTTATGTTATGACAGACCTGGTAGATACACTGTCTCTATTATATTATGACAGACCAGCTAGATCTACTGTCCCTATTATATTATGACATACCAGCTAGATCTACTGTCTCTATTATAATATGACAGACCAGCTAGATCTACTGTCTCTATTATATTATGACAGACCAGCTAGGTCTACTGTCTCTATGTCTCTATTGTACTATGACGGACCAGCTAGATCTACTGTCTCTATTATACTATGACAGACCAGGTAGATCTACTGTCTCTATTATATTATGACAGACCAGCTAGATATACTGTCTCTATTATATTATGACAGACCAGCTAGATCTACTGTCTCTATTATATTTTGACATACCAGGTAGATCTACTGTCTCTATTATATTATGACAGACCTGGTAGATACACTGTCTCTATTATATTATGACAGACCAGCTAGATCTACTGTCCCTATTATATTATGACATACCAGCTAGATCTACTGTCTCTATTATAATATGACAGACCAGCTAGATCTACTGTCTCTATTATATTATGACAGACCAGCTAGATCTACTGTCTCTATTATATTTTGACATACCGGGTAGATCTACCGTCTCTGTTATATTATGACAGACCAGCTAGATCTACTGTCCCTATTATATTATGACAGACCAGCTAGATCTACTTTCTATATTATATTTTGACAGACCAGCTAGATCTACTGTCTCTATTATATTATGACAAACCAGCTTGATCTACTGTCTCTATTATATTATGACAGACCAGGTAGATCTACTGTCTCTATTCTATTATGACAGACCAGGTTAAACTACAATCTCTATTATATTATGACAGACCAGCTAGATCTACTGTCTCTATTATAATATGACAGACCAGCTAGATCTACTGTCTCTATTATATTATGACAGACCAGCTAGATCTACTGTCTCTATTATATTTTGACATGCCAGGTAGATCTACTGTCTCTGTTATATTATGACAGACCAGCTAGATCTACTGTCTCTGTTATATTATGACAGACCTGATAGATACACTGTCTCTATTATATTATGACAGACCAGCTGGATCTACTGTCTCTATATCTCTATTGTACTATGACAGACCATCTAGATCTACTGTCTCTATTATACTATGACAGACCAGGTAGATCTACTGTCTCTATTATATTATGACAGACCAGCTAGATCTACTGTCTCTATTGTATTATGACAGACCAGCTAGATCTACTGTTTCTATTATACTATGACAGACCAGCTAGATCTACTGTTTCTATTATACTATGACAGACCAGGTAGATCTACTGTCTCTATTATAATATGACAGACCAGCTAGATCTACTGTCTCTATTATATTATGACAGACCAGGTTAAACTACAATCTCTATTATATTATGACAGACCAGGTAGATCTACTGTCTCTGTTATATTATGACAGACCAGCTAGATCTACTGTCTCTGTTATATTATGACAGACCTGGTAGATACACTGTCTCTATTATATTATGACAGACCAGCTAGATCTACTGTCTCTATATCTCTATTGTACTATGACAGACCATCTAGATCTACTGTCTCTATTATATTATGACAGACCAGCTAGATCTACGGTCTCTATTGTATTATGACAGACCAGCTAGATCTACTGTCTCTATTATATTATGACAGACCAGCTAGATCTACTGTCTCTATTATATTATGACAGACCAGCTAGATCTACTGTCTCTGTTATATTATGACAGACCTGGTAGATACACTGTCTCTATTATATTATGACAGACCAGCTAGATCTACTGTCTCTATATCTCTATTGTACTATGACAGACCATCTAGATCTACTGTCTCTATTATACTATGACAGACCAGGTAGATCTACTGTCTCTATTATATTATGACAGACCAGCTAGATCTACTGTCTCTATTGTATTATGACATACCAGCTAGATCTACTGTCTCTATTATATTATGACAGACCAGCTAGATCTACTGTCTCTATTATATTATGACAGACCAGCTAGATCTACTGTCTCTATTATATTTTGACATACCAGGTAGATCTACTGTCTCTATTATATTATGACAGACCAGCTAGATCTACTGTCTCTATTCTATTATGACAGACCAGGTTAAACTACAATCTCTATTATATTATGACAGACCAGCTATATCTACTGTCTCTATTATAATATGACAGACCAGCTAGATCTACTGTCTCTGTTATATTATGACAGACCAGCTAGATCTACTGTCTCTGTTATATTATGACAGACCTGGCAGATACACTGTCTCTATTATATTATGACAGACCAGCTAGATCTACTGTCTCTATTGTATTATGACAGACCAGGTAGATATACTGTCTCTATTATATTATGACAGACCAGCTAGATCTACTGTGTCTATTGTATTATGACAGACCAGCTAGATCTACTGTTTCTATTATATTATGACTGACCAGGTAGATCTACTGTCTCTATTATATTTTGACAGACCAGCTAGATCTACTGTCTCTATATCTCTATTGTACTATGACAGACCATCTAGATCTACTGTCTCTATTATACTATGACAGACCAGGTAGATCTACTGTCTCTATTATAATATGACAGACCAGCTAGATCTACTGTCTCTATTATATTATGTCAGACCAGGTAGATCTACTGTCTCTATTATATTATGACAGACCAGCTAGATCTACTGTCTCTATTGTATTATGACATACCAGCTAGATCTACTGTCTCTATTATATTATGACAGACCAGCTAGATCTACTGTCTCTATTATATTATGACAGACCAGCTAGATCTACTGTCTCTATTATATTTTGACATACCAGGTAGATCTACTGTCTCTATTATATTATGACAGACCAGCTAGATCTACTGTCTCTATTCTATTATGACAGACCAGGTTAAACTACAATCTCTATTATATCATGACAGACCAGCTAGATCTATTGTCTCTATTATAATATGACAGACCAGCTAGATCTACTGTCTCTATTATATTATGACAGACCAGCTAGATCTACTGTCTCTATTATATTTTGACATACCAGGTAGATCTACTGTCTCTGTTATATTATGACAGACCAGCTAGATCTACTGTCTCTGTTATATTATGACAGACCTGGTAGATACACTGTCTCTATTATATTATGACAGACCAGCTGGATCTACTGTCTCTATATCTCTATTGTACTATGACAGACCATCTAGATCTACTGTCTCTATTATACTATGACAGACCAGGTAGATCTACTGTCTCTATTATATTATGACAGACCAGCTAGATCTACTGTCTCTATTGTATTATGACAGACCAGCTAGATCTACTGTTTCTATTATACTATGACAGACCAGCTAGATCTACTGTTTCTATTATACTATGACAGACCAGGTAGATCTACTGTCTCTATTATAATATGACAGACCAGCTAGATCTACTGTCTCTATTATATTATGACAGACCAGGTTAAACTACAATCTCTATTATATTATGACAGACCAGGTAGATCTACTGTCTCTGTTATATTATGACAGACCAGCTAGATCTACTGTCTCTGTTATATTATGACAGACCTGGTAGATACACTGTCTCTATTATATTATGACAGACCAGCTAGATCTACTGTCTCTATATCTCTATTGTACTATGACAGACCATCTAGATCTACTGTCTCTATTATATTATGACAGACCAGCTAGATCTACTGTCTCTATTGTATTATGACAGACCAGTTAGATCTACTGTCTCTATTATATTATGACAGACCAGCTAGATCTACTGTCTCTGTTATATTATGACAGACCAGCTAGATCTACTGTCTCTATATCTCTATTGTACTATGACAGACCATCTAGATCTACTGTCTCTATTATACTATGACAGACCAGGTAGATCTACTGTCTCTATTATATTATGACAGACCAGCTAGATCTACTGTCTCTATTGTATTATGACATACCAGCTAGATCTACTGTCTCTATTATATTATGACAGACCAGCTAGATCTACTGTCTCTATTATATTATGACAGACCAGCTAGATCTACTGTCTCTATTATATTTTGACATACCAGGTAGATCTACTGTCTCTATTATATTATGACAGACCAGCTAGATCTACTGTCTCTATTCTATTATGACAGACCAGGTTAAACTACAATCTCTATTATATTATGACAGACCAGCTATATCTACTGTCTCTATTATAATATGACAGACCAGCTAGATCTACTGTCTCTGTTATATTATGACAGACCAGCTAGATCTACTGTCTCTGTTATATTATGACAGACCTGGCAGATACACTGTCTCTATTATATTATGACAGACCAGCTAGATCTACTGTCTCTATTGTATTATGACAGACCAGGTAGATATACTGTCTCTATTATATTATGACAGACCAGCTAGATCTACTGTGTCTATTGTATTATGACAGACCAGCTAGATCTACTGTTTCTATTATATTATGACTGACCAGGTAGATCTACTGTCTCTATTATATTTTGACAGACCAGCTAGATCTACTGTCTCTATATCTCTATTGTACTATGACAGACCATCTAGATCTACTGTCTCTATTATACTATGACAGACCAGGTATATCTACTGTCTCTATTATAATATGACAGACCAGCTAGATCTACTGTCTCTATTATATTATGTCAGACCAGGTAGATCTACTGTCTCTATTATATTATGACAGACCAGCTAGATCTACTGTCTCTATTATATTATGACATACCAGCTAGATCTACTGTCTCTATTATATTATGACAGACCAGCTAGATCTACTGTCTCTATTATATTATGACAGACCAGCTAGATCTACTGTCTCTATTATATTTTGACATACCAGGTAGATCTACTGTCTCTATTATATTATGACAGACCAGCTAGATCTACTGTCTCTATTCTATTATGACAGACCAGGTTAAACTACAATCTCTATTATATCATGACAGACCAGCTAGATCTATTGTCTCTATTATAATATGACAGACCAGCTAGATCTACTGTCTCTATTATATTATGACAGACCAGCTAGATCTACTGTCTCTATTATATTTTGACATACCAGGTAGATCTACTGTCTCTGTTATATTATGACAGACCAGCTAGATCTACTGTCTCTATTCTATTATGACAGACCAGGTAGATACACTGTCTCTATTATATTATGACAGACCAGCTGGATCTACTGTCTCTATATCTCTATTGTACTATGACAGACCATCTAGATCTACTGTCTCTATTATACTATGACAGACCAGGTAGATCTACTGTCTCTATTATATTATGACAGACCAGCTAGATCTACTGTCTCTATTGTATTATGACAGACCAGCTAGATCTACTGTTTCTATTATACTATGACAGACCAGCTAGATCTACTGTTTCTATTATACTATGACAGACCAGGTAGATCTACTGTCTCTATTATAATATGACAGACCAGCTAGATCTACTGTCTCTATTATATTATGACAGACCAGGTTAAACTACAATCTCTATTATATTATGACAGACCAGGTAGATCTACTGTCTCTGTTATATTATGACAGACCAGCTAGATCTACTGTCTCTGTTATATTATGACAGACCTGGTAGATACACTGTCTCTATTATATTATGACAGACCAGCTAGATCTACTGTCTCTATATCTCTATTGTACTATGACAGACCATCTAGATCTACTGTCTCTATTATATTATGACAGACCAGCTAGATCTACTGTCTCTATTGTATTATGACAGACCAGTTAGATCTACTGTCTCTATTATATTATGACAGACCAGCTAGATCTACTGTCTCTGTTATATTATGACAGACCAGCTAGATCTACTGTCTCTATATCTCTATTGTACTATGACAGACCATCTAGATCTACTGTCTCTATTATACTATGACAGACCTGGTAGATCTACTGTCTCTATTATATTATTACAGACCAGCTAGATCTACTGTCTCTATTGTATTATGACATACCAGCTAGATCTACTGTCTCTATTATATTATGACAGACCAGCTAGATCTACTGTCTCTATTATATTATGACAGACCAGCTAGATCTACTGTCTCTATTATATTTTGACATACCAGGTAGATCTACTGTCTCTATTATATTATGACAGACCAGCTAGATCTACTGTCTCCATTCTATTATGACAGACCAGGTTAAACTACAATCTCTATTATATTATGACAGACCAGCTATATCTACTGTCTCTATTATAATATGACAGACCAGCTAGATCTACTGTCTCTGTTATATTATGACAGACCAGCTAGATCTACTGTCTCTGTTATATTATGACAGACCTGGCAGATATACTGTCTCTATTATATTATGACAGACCAGCTAGATCTACTGTCTCTATTGTATTATGACAGACCAGGTAGATATACTGTCTCTATTATATTATGACAGACCAGCTAGATCTACTGTGTCTATTGTATTATGACAGACCAGCTAGATCTACTGTTTCTATTATATTATGACTGACCAGGTAGATCTACTGTCTCTATTATATTTTGACAGACCAGCTAGATCTACTGTCTCTATATCTCTATTGTACTATGACAGACCATCTAGATCTACTGTCTCTATTATACTATGACAGACCAGGTAGATCTACTGTCTCTATTATAATATGACAGACCAGCTAGATCTACTGTCTCTATATCTCTATTGTACTATGACAGACCATCTAGATCTACTGTCTCTATTATACTATGACAGACCAGGTAGATCTACTGTCTCTATTATAATATGACAGACCAGCTAGATCTACTGTCTCTATTATATTATGTCAGACCAGGTAGATCTACTGTCTCTATTATATTATGACAGACCAGCTAGATCTACTGTCTCTATTGTATTATGACATACCAGCTAGATCTACTGTCTCTATTATATTATGACAGACCAGCTAGATAGATCTACCTTCTCTATTCTATTATGACAGACCAGGTTAAACTACAATCTCTATTATATCATGACAGACCAGCTAGATCTATTGTCTCTATTATAATATGACAGACCAGCTAGATCTACTGTCTCTATTATATTATGACAGACCAGCTAGATCTACTGTCTCTATTATATTTTGACATACCAGGTAGATCTACTGTCTCTGTTATATTATGACAGACCAGCTAGATCTACTGTCTCTGTTATATTATGACAGACCTGGTAGATACACTGTCTCTATTATATTATGACAGACCAGCTAGATCTACTGTCTCTATTATACTATGACAGACCAGGTAGATCTACTGTCTCTATTATAATATGACAGACCAGCTAGATCTACTGTCTCTATTATATTATGTCAGACCAGGTAGATCTACTGTCTCTATTGTATTATGACAGACCAGGTAGATCTACTATCTCTATTACATTATGACAGACCAGCTAGATCTACTGTCTCTATTGTATTATGACATACCAGCTAGATCTACTGTCTCTATTATATTATGACAGACCAGCTAGATCTACTGTCTCTATTATATTATGACAGACCAGCTAGATCTACTGTCTCTATTATATTTTGACATACCAGGTAGATCTACTGTCTCTATTATATTATGACAGACCAGCTAGATCTACTGTCTCTATTCTATTATGACAGACCAGGTTAAACTACAATCTCTATTATATTATGACAGACCAGCTAGATCTACTGTCTCTATATCTCTATTGTACTATGACAGACCATCTAGATCTACTGTCTCTATTATACTATGACAGACCAGGTAGATCTACTGTCTCTATTATATTATGACAGACCAGCTAGATCTACTGTCTCTATTGTATTATGACATACCAGCTAGATCTACTGTCTCTATTATATTATGACAGACCAGCTAGATCTACTGTCTCTATTATATTATGACAGACCAGCTAGATCTACTGTCTCTATTATATTTTGACATACCAGGTAGATCTACTGTCTCTATTATATTATGACAGACCAGCTAGATCTACTGTCTCTATTCTATTATGACAGACCAGGTTAAACTACAATCTCTATTATATTATGACAGACCAGCTAGATCTACTGTCTCTATTATAATATGACAGACCAGCTAGATCTACTGTCTCTGTTATATTATGACAGACCAGCTAGATCTACTGTCTCTGTTATATTATGACAGACCTGGCAGATACACTGTCTCTATTATATTATGACAGACCAGCTAGATCTACTGTCTCTATTGTATTATGACATACCAGCTAGATCTACTGTCTCTATTATATTATGACAGACCAGCTAGATCTACTGTCTCTATTATATTATGACAGACCAGCTAGATCTACTGTCTCTATTATATTTTGACATACCAGGTAGATCTACTGTCTCTATTATATTATGACAGACCAGCTAGATCTACTGTCTCTATTCTATTATGACAGACCAGGTTAAACTACAATCTCTATTATATTATGACAGACCAGCTAGATCTACTGTCTCTATTATAATATGACAGACCAGCTAGATCTACTGTCTCTGTTATATTATGACAGACCAGCTAGATCTACTGTCTCTGTTATATTATGACAGACCTGGCAGATACACTGTCTCTATTATATTATGACAGACCAGCTAGATCTACTGTCTCTATTGTATTATGACAGACCAGCGAGATCTACTGTTTCTATTATACTATGACAGACCAGGTAGATCTACTGTCTCTATTGTATTATGACAGACCAGCTAGATCTACTGTTTCTATTATACTATGACAGACCAGGTAGATCTACTGTCTCTATTATAATATGACAGACCAGCTAGATCTACTGTCTCTATTATATTATGACAGACCAGCTAGATCTACTGTGTCTATTGTATTATGACAGACCAGCTAGATCTACTGTTTCTATTATATTATGACTGACCAGGTAGATCTACTGTCTCTATTATAATATGACAGACCAGCTAGATCTACTGTCTCTATATCTCTATTGTACTATGACAGACCATCTAGATCTACTGTCTCTATTATACTATGACAGACCAGGTAGATCTACTGTGTCTATTGTATTATGACAGACCAGCTAGATCTACTGTCTCTATTATATTATGTCAGACCAGGTAGATCTACTGTCTCTATTATATTATGACAGACCAGCTAGATCTACTGTCTCTATTGTATTATGACATACCAGCTAGATCTACTGTCTCTATTATATTATGACAGACCAGCTAGATCTACTGTCTCTATTATATTATGACAGACCAGCTAGATCTACTGTCTCTATTATATTTTGACATACCAGGTAGATCTACTGTCTCTATTATATTATGACAGACCAGCTAGATCTACTGTCTCTATTCTATTATGACAGACCAGGTTAAACTACAATCTCTATTATATTATGACAGACCAGCTAGATCTATTGTCTCTATTATAATATGACAGACCAGCTAGATCTACTGTCTCTATTATATTATGACAGACCAGCTAGATCTACTGTCTCTATTATATTTTGACATACCAGGTAGATCTACTGTCTCTGTTATATTATGACAGACCAGCTAGATCTACTGTCTCTGTTATATTATGACAGACCTGGTAGATACACTGTCTCTATTATATTATGACAGACCAGCTAGATCTACTGTCTCTATTATACTATGACAGACCAGGTAGATCTACTGTCTCTATTGTATTATGACAGACCAGCGAGATCTACTGTTTCTATTATACTATGACAGACCAGGTAGATCTACTGTCTCTATTGTATTATGACAGCCCAGCTAGATCTACTGTTTCTATTATACTATGACAGACCAGGTAGATCTACTGTCTCTATTATAATATGACAGACCAGCTAGATCTACTGTCTCTATTATATTATGACAGACCAGGTAGATATACTGTCTCTATTATATTATGACAGACCAGCTAGATCTACTGTGTCTATTGTATTATGACACACCAGCTAGATCTACTGTTTCTATTATATTATGACTGACCAGGTAGATCTACTGTCTCTATTATATTTTGACAGACCAGCTAGATCTACTGTCTCTATTATATTATGACAGACCAGCTTGATCTACTGTCTCTATTATATTATGACAGACCAGCTAGATCTACTGTCTCTATATCTCTATTGTACTATGACAGACCATCTAGATCTACTGTCTCTATTATACTATGACAGACCAGGTAGATCTACTGTCTCTATTATAATATGACAGACCAGCTAGATCTACTGTCTCTATTATATTATGTCAGACCAGGTAGATCTACTGTCTCTATTGTATTATGACAGACCAGGTAGATCTACTATCTCTATTACATTATGACTGACCAGCTAGATCTCCTGTCTCTATTATAATATGACAGACCAGCTAGATCTACTGTCTCTATTATATTTTGACATACCAGGTAGATCTACTGTCTCTGTTATATTATGACAGACCAGCTACATCTACTGTCTCTGTTATATTATGACAGACCTGGTAGATACACTGTCTCTATTATATTATGACAGACCAGCTAGATCTACTGTCTCTATATCTCTATTGTACTATGACAGACCATCTAGATCTACTGTCTCTATTATACTATGACAGACCAGGTAGATCTACTGTCTCTATTATATTATGACAGACCAGCTAGATCTACTGTCTCTATTGTATTATGACAGACCAGCGATATCTACTGTTTCTATTATACTATGACAGACCAGGTAGATCTACCGTCTCTATTGTATTATGACAGACCAGCTAGATCTACTGTTTCTATTATATTATGACAGACCAGCTAGATCTACTGTCTCTGTTATATTATGACAGACCAGCTAGATCTACTGTGTCTATTATATTATGACAGACCAGGTAGATCTACTGTCTCTATTGTATTATGACTGACCAGCTAGATCTACTGTCTCTATTATATTATGACAGACCAGGTAGATCTACTGTCTCTGTTATATTATGACAGACCTGGTAGATACACTGTCTCTGTTATATTATGACAGACCTGGTAGATACACTGTCTCTATTATATTATGACAGACCAGCTAGATCTACTGTCCCTATTATATTATGACATACCAGCTAGATCTACTGTCTCTATTATAATATGACAGACCAGCTAGATCTACTGTCTCTATATCTCTATTGTACTATGACAGACCATCTAGATCTACTGTCTCTATTATATTATGACAGACCAGCTAGGTCTACTGTCTCTATGTCTCTATTGTACTATGACGGACCAGCTAGATCTACTGTCTCTATTATACTATGACAGACCAGGTAGATCTACTGTCTCTATTATATTATGACAGACCAGCTAGATCTACTGTCTCTATTATATTATGACAGACCAGCTAGATATACTGTCTCTATTATATTTTGACATACCAGGTAGATCTACTGTCTCTGTTATATTATGACAGACCTGGTAGATACACTGTCTCTATTATATTATGACAGACCAGCTAGATCTACTGTCCCTATTATATTATGACATACCAGCTAGATCTACTGTCTCTATTATAATATGACAGACCAGCTAGATCTACTGTCTCTATTATATTATGACAGACCAGCTACATCTACTGTCTCTATTATATTTTGACAGACCAGCTAGATCTACTGTCTCTATTATATTATGACAGACCAGCTTGATCTACTGTCTCTATTGTATTATGACATACCAGGTAGATCTACTGTCTCTGTTATATTATGACAGACCTGGTAGATACACTGTCTCTGTTATATTATGACAGACCTGGTAGATACACTGTCTCTATTATATTATGACAGACCAGCTAGATCTACTGTCCCTATTATATTATGACATACCAGCTAGATCTACTGTCTCTATTATAATATGACAGACCAGCTAGATCTACTGTCTCTATATCTCTATTGTACTATGACAGACCATCTAGATCTACTGTCTCTATTATATTATGACAGACCAGCTAGGTCTACTGTCTCTATGTCTCTATTGTACTATGACGGACCAGCTAGATCTACTGTCTCTATTATACTATGACAGACCAGGTAGATCTACTGTCTCTATTATATTATGACAGACCAGCTAGATCTACTGTCTCTATTATATTATGACAGACCAGCTAGATATACTGTCTCTATTATATTTTGACATACCAGGTAGATCTACTGTCTCTGCTATATTATGACAGACCTGGTAGATACACTGTCTCTATTATATTATGACAGACCAGCTAGATCTACTGTCCCTATTATATTATGACATACCAGCTAGATCTACTGTCTCTATTATAATATGACAGACCAGCTAGATCTACTGTCTCTATTATATTATGACAGACCAGCTAGATCTACTGTCTCTATTATATTTTGACAGACCAGCTAGATCTACTGTCTCTATTATATTATGACAGACCAGCTTGATCTACTGTCTCTATTATATTATGACAGACCAGCTAGGTCTACTGTCTCTATGTCTCTATTGTACTATGACGGACCAGCTAGATCTACTGTCTCTATTATACTATGACAGACCAGGTAGATCTACTGTCTCTATTATATTATGACAGACCAGCTAGATATACTGTCTCTATTATATTATGACAGACCAGCTAGATATACTGTCTCTATTATATTATGACAGACCAGCTAGATCTACTGTCTCTATTATATTATGACAGACCAGCTAGATCTACTGTCTCTATTATATTATGACAGACCAGCTAGATCTACTGCCTCTATTATATTTTGACAGACCAGTTAGATCTACTGTCTCTATTATATTATGACAGACCAGCTAGGTCTACTGTCTCTATGTCTCTATTGTACTATGACGGACCAGCTAGATCTACTGTCTCTATTATACTATGACAGACCAGGTAGATCTACTGTCTCTATTATATTATGACAGACCAGCTAGATATACTGTCTCTATTATATTATGACAGACCAGCTAGATATACTGTCTCTATGTCTCTATTATATTTTGACATTCCAGGTAGATCTACTGTCTCTATTATATTATGACAGACCTGGTAGATACACTGTCTCTATTATATTATGACAGACCAGCTAGATCTACTGTCCCTATTATATTATGACATACCAGCTAGATCTACTGTCTCTATTATAATATGACAGACCAGCTAGATCTACTGTCTCTATTATATTATGACAGACCAGCTAGATCTACTGTCTCTATTATATTATGACAGACCAGCTAGATCTACTGTCTCTGTTATATTATGACAGACCTGGTAGATACACTGTCTCTATTATATTATGACAGACCAGCTAGATCTACTGTCTCTATATCTCTATTGTACTATGACAGACCATCTAGATCTACTGTCTCTATTATACTATGACAGACCAGGTAGATCTACTGTCTCTATTATATTATGACAGACCAGCTAGATCTACTCTCTCTATTGTATTATGACAGACCAGCTAGATCTACTGTCTCTATTATATTATGACAGACCAGCTAGATCTACTGTCTCTATTATATTATGACAGACCAGGTTAAACTACAATCTCTATTATATTATGACAGACCAGCTAGATCTACTGTCTCTATTATAATATGACAGACCAGCTAGATCTACTGTCTCTATTATATTATGACAGACCAGCTAGATCTACTGTCTCTATATCTCTATTGTACTATGACAGACCATCTAGATCTACTGTCTCTATTATACTATGACAGACCAGGTAGATCTACTGTCTCTATTATAATATGACAGACCAGCTAGATCTACTGTCTCTATTATATTATGACAGACCAGGTAGATATACTGTCTCTGTTATATTATGACAGACCAGCTAGATCTACTGTGTCTATTATATTATGACAGACCAGCTAGATCTACTGTCTCTATTGTATTATGACAGACCAGATAGATCTACTGTTTCTATTATACTATGACAGACCAGGTAGATCTACTGTCTCTATTATAATATGACAGACCAGCTAGATCTACTGTCTCTATTATATTATGACAGACCAGGTAGATATACTGTCTCTGTTATATTATGACAGACCAGCTAGATCTACTGTGTCTATTGTATTATGACTGACCAGGTAGATCTACTGTCTCTATTATATTTTGACAGAGCAGCTAGATCTACTGTCTCTATTATATTATGACAGACCAGGTAGATCTACTGTCTCTATTATATTATGACAGACCAGCTAGATCTACTGTCTCTGTTATATTATGACAGACCTGGTAGATACACTGTCTCTATTATATTATGACAGACCAGCTAGATCTACTGTCTCTATATCTCTATTGTACTATGACAGACCATCTAGATCTACTGTCTCTATTATACTATGACAGACCAGGTAGATCTACTGTCTCTATTATATTATGACAGACCAGCTAGATCTACTCTCTCTATTGTATTATGACAGACCAGCTAGATCTACTGTCTCTATTATTTTATGACAGACCAGCTAGATCTACTGTCTCTATTATATTATGACAGACCAGGTTAAACTACAATCTCTATTATATTATGACAGACCAGCTAGATCTACTGTCTCTATTATAATATGACAGACCAGCTAGATCTACTGTCTCTATTATATTATGACAGACCAGCTAGATCTACTGTCTCTATATCTCTATTGTACTATGACAGACCATCTAGATCTACTGTCTCTATTATACTATGACAGACCAGGTAGATCTACTGTCTCTATTATATTATGACAGACCAGCTAGATCTACTGTCTCTATTGTATTATGACAGACCAGATAGATCTACTGTTTCTATTATACTATGACAGACCAGGTAGATCTACTGTCTCTATTGTATTATGACAGACCAGCTAGATCTACTGTTTCTATTAAACTATGACAGACCAGGTAGATCTACTGTCTCTATTATAATATGACAGACCAGCTAGATCTATTGTCTCTATTATATTATGACAGACCAGGTAGATATACTGTCTCTGTTATATTATGACAGACCAGCTAGATCTACTGTGTCTATTGTATTATGACTGACCAGGTAGATCTACTGTCTCTATTATATTTTGACAGAGCAGCTAGATCTACTGTCTCTATTATATTATGACAGACCAGCTTGATCTACTGTCTCTATTATATTATGACAGACCAGCTAGATCTACTGTCTCTATATCTCTATTGTACTATGACAGACCAGGTAGATCTACTGTCTCTACTATAATATGACAGACCAGCTAGATCTACTGTCTCTATTATATTATGTCAGACCAGGTAGATCTACTGTCTCTATTGTTTTATGACAGACCAGGTAGATCTACTATCTCTATTATATTATGACTGACCAGCTAGATCTCCTGTCTCTATTATAATATGACAGACCAGCTAGATCTACTGTCTCTATTATATTATGACAGACCAACTAGATCTACTGTCTCTATTATATTTTGACATACCAGGTAGATCTACTGTCTCTGTTATATTATGACAGACCAGCTACATCTACTGTCTCTGTTATATTATGACAGACCAGCTAGATCTACTGTCTCTATATCTCTATTGTACTATGACAGACCATCTAGATCTACTGTCTCTATTATACTATGACAGACCAGGTAGATCTACTGTCTCTATTATATTATGACAGACGAGCTAGATCTACTGTCTCTATTGTATTATGACAGACCAGCTAGATCTACTGTTTCTATTATACTATGACAGACCAGGTAGATCTACTGTCTCTATTGTATTATGACAGACCAGCTAGATCTACTGTTTCTATTATACTATGACAGACCAGGTAGATCTACTGTCTCTATTATAATATGACAGACCAGCTAGATCTACTGTCTCTATTATATTATGACAAACCAGGTAGATATACTGTCTCTATTATATTATGACAGACCAGCTAGATCTACTGTGTCTATTGTGTTATGACAGACCAGCTAGATCTACTGTTTCTATTATACTATGACAGACCAGGTAGATCTACTGTCTCTATTATAATATGACAGACCAGCTAGATCTACTGTGTCTATTATATTATGACAGACCAGGTAGATCTACTGTCTCTATTGTATTATGACAGACCAGCTTGATCTACTGTCTCTATTATATTATGACAGACCAGCTAGATCTACTGTTTCTGTTATACTATGACAGACCAGCTAGATCTACTGTGTATATTGTATTATGACAGACCAGCTATATCTACTGTTTCTATTATACTATGACAGACCAGGTAGATCTACTGTCTCTATTATAATATGACAGACCAGCTAGATCTACTGTGTCTATTATATTATGACAGACCAGGTAGATCTACTGTCTCTATTGTATTATGACAGACCAGGTAGATCTACAATCTCTATTATATTATGACTGACCAGCTAGATCTACTGTCTCTATTATAATATGACAGACCAGCTAGATCTACTGTCTCTATTATATTATGACAGACCAGCTAGATCTACTGTCTCTATTATATTTTGACATACCAGGTAGATCTACTATATCTGTTATATTATGACAGACCAGCTAGATCTACTGTTTCTATTATACTATGACAGACCAGGTAGATCTACTGTCTCTATTATAATATGACAGACCAGCTAGATCTACTGTGTCTATTATATTATGACAGACCAGGTAGATCTACTGTCTCTATTGTATTATGACAGACCAGGTAGATCTACTATCTCTATTATATTATGACTGACCAGCTAGATCTACTGTCTCTATTATAATATGACAGACCAGCTAGATCTACTGTCTCTATTATATTATGACAGACCAGCTAGATCTACTGTCTCTATTATATTTTGACATACCAGGTAGATCTACTGTCTCTATTATATTATGACAGACCAGCTAGATCTACTGTCTCTGTTATATTATGACAGACCTGGTAGATACACTGTCTCTATTATATTATGACAGACCAGCTAGATCTACTGTCTCTATATCTCTATTGTACTATGACAGACCATCTAGATCTACTGTCTCTATTATACTATGACAGACCAGGTAGATCTACTGTCTCTATTATATTATGACAGACCAGCTAGATCTACTCTCTCTATTGTATTATGACAGACCAGCTAGATCTACTGTCTCTATTATATTATGACAGACCAGCTAGATCTACTGTCTCTATTATATTATGACAGACCAGGTTAAACTACAATCTCTATTATAATATGACAGACCAGCTAGATCTACTGTCTCTATTATATTATGACAGACCAGCTAGATCTACTGTCTCTATATCTCTATTGTACTATGACAGACCATCTAGATCTACTGTCTCTATTATACTATGACAGACCAGGTAGATCTACTGTCTCTATTATATTATGACAGACCAGCTAGATCTACTGTCTCTATTGTATTATGACAGACCAGATAGATCTACTGTTTCTATTATACTATGACAGACCAGGTAGATCTACTGTCTCTATTGTATTATGACAGACCAGCTAGATCTACTGTTTCTATTATACTATGACAGACCAGGTAGATATACTGTCTCTATTATAATATGACAGACCAGCTAGATCTACTGTCTCTATTATATTATGACAGACCAGGTAGATATACTGTCTCTGTTATATTATGACAGACCAGCTAGATCTACTGTGTCTATTGTATTATGACTGACCAGGTAGATCTACTGTCTCTATTATATTTTGACAGAGCAGCTAGATCTACTGTCTCTATTATATTATGACAGACCAGCTTGATCTACTGTCTCTATTATATTATGACAGACCAGCTAGATCTACTGTCTCTATATCTCTATTGTACTATGACAGACCATCTAGATCTACTGTCTCTATTATACTATGACAGACCAGGTAGATCTACTGTCTCTATTATAATATGACAGACCAGCTAGATCTACTGTCTCTATTATATTATGTCAGACCAGGTAGATCTACTGTCTCTATTGTTTTATGACAGACCAGGTAGATCTACTATCTCTATTATATTTTGACATACCAGGTAGATCTACTGTCTCTGTTATATTATGACAGACCAGCTACATCTACTGTCTCTGTTATATTATGACAGACCAGCTAGATCTACTGTCTCTATATCTCTATTGTACTATCACAGACCATCTAGATCTACTGTCTCTATTATACTATGACAGACCAGGTAGATCTACTGTCTCTATTATATTATGACAGACGAGCTAGATCTACTGTCTCTATTGTATTATGACAGACCAGCTAGATCTACTGTTTCTATTATACTATGACAGACCAGGTAGATCTACTGTCTCTATTGTTTTATGACAGACCAGCTAGATCTACTGTTTCTATTATACTATGACAGACCAGGTAGATCTACTGTCTCTATTATAATATGACAGACCAGCTAGATCTACTGTCTCTATTATATTATGACAGACCAGGTAGATATACTGTCTCTATTATATTATGACAGACCAGCTAGATCTACTGTGTCTATTGTGTTATGACAGACCAGCTAGATCTACTGTTTCTATTATACTATGACAGACCAGGTAGATCTACTGTCTCTATTATAATATGACAGACCAGCTAGATCTACTGTGTCTATTATATTATGACAGACCAGGTAGATCTACTGTCTCTATTGTATTATGACAGACCAGCTTGATCTACTGTCTCTATTATATTATGACAGACCAGCTAGATCTACTGTGTATATTGTATTATGACAGACCAGCTATATCTACTGTTTCTATTATACTATGACAGACCAGGTAGATCTACTGTCTCTATTATAATATGACAGACCAGCTAGATCTACTGTGTCTATTATATTATGACAGACCAGGTAGATCTACTGTCTCTATTGTATTATGACAGACCAGGTAGATCTACTATCTCTATTATATTATGACTGACCAGCTAGATCTACTGTCTCTATTATAATATGACAGACCAGCTAGATCTACTGTCTCTATTATATTATGACAGACCAGCTAGATCTACTGTCTCTATTATATTTTGACATACCAGGTAGATCTACTGTCTCTATTATATTATGACAGACCAGCTAGATCTACTGTCTCTGTTATATTATGACAGACCTGGTAGATACACTGTCTCTATTATATTATGACAGACCAGCTAGATCTACTGTCTCTATATCTCTATTGTACTATGACAGACCATCTAGATCTACTGTCTCTATTATACTATGACAGACCAGGTAGATCTACTGTCTCTATTATATTATGACAGACCAGCTAGATCTACTCTCTCTATTGTATTATGACAGACCAGCTAGATCTACTGTCTCTATTATATTATGACAGACCAGCTAGATCTACTGTCTCTATTATATTATGACAGACCAGGTTAAACTACAATCTCTATTATAATATGACAGACCAGCTAGATCTACTGTCTCTATTATATTATGACAGACCAGCTAGATCTACTGTCTCTATATTCTATCTGTACTATGACAGACCATCTAGATCTACTGTCTCTATTATACTATGACAGACCAGGTAGATCTACTGTCTCTATTATATTATGACAGACCAGCTAGATCTACTGTCTCTATTGTATTATGACAGACCAGATAGATCTACTGTTTCTATTATACTATGACAGACCAGGTAGATCTACTGTCTCTATTGTATTATGACAGACCAGCTAGATCTACTGTTTCTATTATACTATGACAGACCAGGTAGATATACTGTCTCTATTATATAATATGACAGACCAGCTAGATCTACTGTCTCTATTATATTATGACAGACCAGGTAGATATACTGTCTCTGTTATATTATGACAGACCAGCTAGATCTACTGTGTCTATTGTATTATGACTGACCAGGTAGATCTACTGTCTCTATTATATTTTGACAGAGCAGCTAGATCTACTGTCTCTATTATATTATGACAGACCAGCTTGATCTACTGTCTCTATTATATTATGACAGACCAGCTAGATCTACTGTCTCTATATCTCTATTGTACTATGACAGACCATCTAGATCTACTGTCTCTATTATACTATGACAGACCAGGTAGATCTACTGTCTCTATTATAATATGACAGACCAGCTAGATCTACTGTCTCTATTATATTATGTCAGACCAGGTAGATCTACTGTCTCTATTGTTTTATGACAGACCAGGTAGATCTACTATCTCTATTATATTTTGACATACCAGGTAGATCTACTGTCTCTGTTATATTATGACAGACCAGCTACATCTACTGTCTCTGTTATATTATGACAGACCAGCTAGATCTACTGTCTCTATATCTCTATTGTACTATCACAGACCATCTAGATCTACTGTCTCTATTATACTATGACAGACCAGGTAGATCTACTGTCTCTATTATATTATGACAGACGAGCTAGATCTACTGTCTCTATTGTATTATGACAGACCAGCTAGATCTACTGTTTCTATTATACTATGACAGACCAGGTAGATCTACTGTCTCTATTGTTTTATGACAGACCAGCTAGATCTACTGTTTCTATTATACTATGACAGACCAGGTAGATCTACTGTCTCTATTATAATATGACAGACCAGCTAGATCTACTGTCTCTATTATATTATGACAGACCAGGTAGATATACTGTCTCTATTATATTATGACAGACCAGCTAGATCTACTGTGTCTATTGTGTTATGACAGACCAGCTAGATCTACTGTTTCTATTATACTATGACAGACCAGGTAGATCTACTGTCTCTATTATAATATGACAGACCAGCTAGATCTACTGTGTCTATTATATTATGACAGACCAGGTAGATCTACTGTCTCTATTGTATTATGACAGACCAGCTTGATCTACTGTCTCTATTATATTATGACAGACCAGCTAGATCTACTGTGTATATTGTATTATGACAGACCAGCTATATCTACTGTTTCTATTATACTATGACAGACCAGGTAGATCTACTGTCTCTATTATAATATGACAGACCAGCTAGATCTACTGTGTCTATTATATTATGACAGACCAGGTAGATCTACTGTCTCTATTGTATTATGACAGACCAGGTAGATCTACAATCTCTATTATATTATGACTGACCAGCTAGATCTACTGTCTCTATTATAATATGACAGACCAGCTAGATCTACTGTCTCTATTATATTATGACAGACCAGCTAGATCTACTGTCTCTATTATATTTTGACATACCAGGTAGATCTACTATATCTGTTATATTATGACAGACCAGCTGGATCTACTGGCTCTGTTATATTATGACAGACCTGGTAGATATACTGTCCCTATTATATTATGACAGACCAGCTAGATCTACTGTCTCTATTACATTTTGACAGACCAGCTAGATCTACTGTCTCTATTATATTATGACAGACCAGCTTGATCTACTGTCTCTATTATATTATGACAGACCAGCTAGATCTACTGTCTCTATATCTCTATTGTACTATGACAGACCATCTAGATCTACTGTCTCTATTATACTATGACAGACCAGGTAGATCTACTATCTCTATTATATTATGACTGACCAGCTAGATCTACTGTCTCTATTATAATATGACATACCAGCTAGATCTACTGTCTCTATTATATTATGACAGACCAGCTAGATCTACTGTCTCTATTATATTTTGACATACCAGGTAGATCTACTGTCTCTGTTATAATATGACAGACCAGCTAGATCTACTGTCTCTATTATATTATGACAGACCAGCTAGATCTACTGTCTCTATTATATTTTGACAGACCAGCTGGATCTACTGTCTCTATTATATTATGACAGACCAGCTAGATCTACTGTCTCTATTATATTATGACAGACCAGCTAGATCTACTGTCTCTATTATATTTTGACATACCAGGTAGATCTACTGTCTCTGTTATAATATGACAGACCAGCTAGATCTACTGTCTCTATTATATTATGACAGACCAGCTGGATCTACTGTCTGTATTATATTATGACAGACCAGCTAGATCTACTGTCTCTATTATATTATGACAGACCAGGTAGATATACTGTCTCTATTATATTATGACAGACCAGCTAGATCTACTGTGTATATTGTATTATGACAGACCAGCTAGATCTACTGTTTCTATTATACTATGACAGACCAGCTAGATCTACTGTCTCTATTATATTATGACAGACCAGCTAGATCTACTGTCTCTATTATATTATGACAGACCAGCTAGATCTACTGTCTCTATTATATTTTGACATACCAGGTAGATCTAATGTCTCTGTTATATTATGACAGACCAGCTGGATCTACTGTCTCTATTATATTATGACAGAAAAGCTAGATCTACTGTCTCTATTATATTATGACAGACCAGCTAGATCTACTGTCTATATTATATTATGACAGACCAGGTAGATATACTGTCTCTATTATATTATGACAGACCAGCTAGATCTACTGTGTATATTGTATTATGACAGACCAGCTAGATCTACTGTTTCTATTATACTATGACAGACCAGGTAGATCTACTGTCTCTATTATAATATGACAGACCAGCTAGATCTACTGTGTCTATTATATTATGACAGACCAGGTAGATCTACTGTCTCTATTGTATTATGACAGACCAGGTAGATCTACAATCTCTATTATATTATGACTGACCAGCTAGATCTACTGTCTCTATTATAATATGACAGACCAGCTAGATCTACTGTCTCTATTATATTATGACAGACCAGCTAGATCTACTGTGTATATTGTATTATGACAGACCAGCTAGATCTACTGTTTCTATTATACTATGACAGACCAGGTAGATCTACTGTCTCTATTGTATTATGACAGACCAGCTAGATCTACTGTTTCTATTATACTATGACAGACCAGGTAGATCTACTGTCTCTATTATAATATGACAGACCAGCTAGATCTACTGTCTCTATTATATTATGACAGACCAGGTAGATATACTGTCTCTGTTATATTATGACAGACCAGCTAGATCTACTGTGTCTATTGTATTATGACTGACCAGGTAGATCTACTGTCTCTATTATATTTTGACAGAGCAGCTAGATCTACTGTCTCTATTATATTATGACAGACCAGCTAGATCTACTCTCTCTATTGTATTATGACAGACCAGCTAGATCTACTGTCTCTATTATATTATGACAGACCAGCTAGATCTACTGTCTCTATTATATTATGACAGACCAGGTTAAACTACAATCTCTATTATATTATGACAGACCAGCTAGATCTACTGTCTCTATTATAATATGACAGACCAGCTAGATCTACTGTCTCTATTATATTATGACAGACCAGCTAGATCTACTGTCTCTATATCTCTATTGTACTATGACAGACCATCTAGATCTACTGTCTCTATTATACTATGACAGACCAGGTAGATCTACTGTCTCTATTATATTATGACAGACCAGCTAGATCTACTGTCTCTATTGTATTATGACAGACCAGATAGATCTACTGTTTCTATTATACTATGACAGACCAGGTAGATCTACTGTCTCTATTGTATTATGACAGACCAGCTAGATCTACTGTTTCTATTATACTATGACAGACCAGGTAGATCTACTGTCTCTATTATAATATGACAGACCAGCTAGATCTACTGTCTCTATTATATTATGACAGACCAGGTAGATATACTGTCTCTGTTATATTATGACAGACCAGCTAGATCTACTGTGTCTATTGTATTATGACTGACCAGGTAGATCTACTGTCTCTATTATATTTTGACAGAGCAGCTAGATCTACTGTCTCTATTATATTATGACAGACCAGCTTGATCTACTGTCTCTATTATATTATGACAGACCAGCTAGATCTACTGTCTCTATATCTCTATTGTACTATGACAGACCATCTAGATCTACTGTCTCTATTATACTATGACAGACCAGGTAGATCTACTGTCTCTATTATAATATGACAGACCAGCTAGATCTACTGTCTCTATTATATTATGTCAGACCAGGTAGATCTACTGTCTCTATTGTTTTATGACAGACCAGGTAGATCTACTATCTCTATTATATTATGACTGACCAGCTACATCTACTGTCTCTGTTATATTATGACAGACCAGCTAGATCTACTGTCTCTATATCTCTATTGTACTATGACAGACCATCTAGATCTACTGTCTATATTATACTATGACAGACCAGGTAGATCTACTGTCTCTATTATATTATGACAGACAAGCTAGATCTACTGTCTCTATTGTATTATGACAGACCAGCTAGATCTACTGTTTCTATTATACTATGACAGACCAGGTAGATCTACTGTCTCTATTGTATTATGACAGACCAGCTAGATCTACTGTTTCTATTATACTATGACAGACCAGGTAGATCTACTGTCTCTATTATAATATGACAGACCAGCTAGATCTACTGTGTCTATTATATTATGACAGACCAGGTAGATCTACTGTCTCTATTGTATTATGACAGACCAGCTTGATCTACTGTCTCTATTATATTATGACAGACCAGCTAGATCTACTGTTTCTGTTATACTATGACAGACCAGCTAGATCTACTGTGTATATTGTATTATGACAGACCAGCTATATCTACTGTTTCTATTATACTATGACAGACCAGGTAGATCTACTGTCTCTATTATAATATGACAGACCAGCTAGATCTACTGTGTCTATTATATTATGACAGACCAGGTAGATCTACTGTCTCTATTGTATTATGACAGACCAGGTAGATCTACAATCTCTATTATATTATGACTGACCAGCTAGATCTACTGTCTCTATTATAATATGACAGACCAGCTAGATCTACTGTCTCTATTATATTATGACAGACCAGCTAGATCTACTGTCTCTATTATATTTTGACATACCAGGTAGATCTACTATATCTGTTATATTATGACAGACCAGCTGGATCTACTGGCTCTGTTATATTATGACAGACCTGGTAGATATACTGTCCCTATTATATTATGACAGACCAGCTAGATCTACTGTCTCTATTACATTTTGACAGACCAGCTAGATCTACTGTCTCTATTATATTATGACAGACCAGCTTGATCTACTGTCTCTATTATATTATGACAGACCAGCTAGATCTACTGTCTCTATATCTCTATTGTACTATGACAGACCATCTAGATCTACTGTCTCTATTATACTATGACAGACCAGGTAGATCTACTATCTCTATTATATTATGACTGACCAGCTAGATCTACTGTCTCTATTATAATATGACATACCAGCTAGATCTACTGTCTCTATTATATTATGACAGACCAGCTAGATATACTGTCTCTATTATATTTTGACATACCAGGTAGATCTACTGTCTCTGTTATAATATGACAGACCAGCTAGATCTACTGTCTCTATTATATTATGACAGACCAGCTAGATCTACTGTCTCTATTATATTATGACAGACCAGCTAGATCTACTGTCTCTATTATATTTTGACAGACCAGCTGGATCTACTGTCTCTATTATATTATGACAGACCAGCTAGATCTACTGTCTCTATTATATTATGACAGACCAGCTAGATCTACTGTCTCTATTATATTTTGACATACCAGGTAGATCTACTGTCTCTGTTATAATATGACAGACCAGCTAGATCTACTGTCTCTATTATATTATGACAGACCAGCTGGATCTACTGTCTGTATTATATTATGACAGACCAGCTAGATCTACTGTCTCTATTATATTATGACAGACCAGGTAGATATACTGTCTCTATTATATTATGACAGACCAGCTAGATCTACTGTGTATATTGTATTATGACAGACCAGCTAGATCTACTGTTTCTATTATACTATGACAGACCAGCTAGATCTACTGTCTCTATTATATTATGACAGACCAGCTAGATCTACTGTCTCTATTATATTATGACAGACCAGCTAGATCTACTGTCTCTATTATATTTTGACATACCAGGTAGATCTAATGTCTCTGTTATATTATGACAGACCAGCTGGATCTACTGTCTCTATTATATTATGACAGAAAAGCTAGATCTACTGTCTCTATTATATTATGACAGACCAGCTAGATCTACTGTCTCTATTATATTATGACAGACCAGGTAGATATACTGTCTCTATTATATTATGACAGACCAGCTAGATCTACTGTGTATATTGTATTATGACAGACCAGCTAGATCTACTGTTTCTATTATACTATGACAGACCAGGTAGATCTACTGTCTCTATTATAATATGACAGACCAGCTAGATCTACTGTGTCTATTATATTATGACAGACCAGGTAGATCTACTGTCTCTATTGTATTATGACAGACCAGGTAGATCTACAATCTCTATTATATTATGACTGACCAGCTAGATCTACTGTCTCTATTATAATATGACAGACCAGCTAGATTTACTGTCTCTATTATATTATGACAGACCAGCTAGATCTACTGTCTCTATTATATTTTGACATACCAGGTAGATCTACTATATCTGTTATATTATGACAGACCAGCTGGATCTACTGGCTCTGTTATATTATGACAGACCTGGTAGATCTACTGTCCCTATTATATTATGACAGACCAGCTAGATCTACTGTCTCTATTATATTTTGACAGACCAGCTTGATCTACTGTCTCTATTATATTATGACAGACCAGCTAGATCTACTGTCTCTATATCTCTATTCTACTATGACAGACCATCTAGATCTACTGTCTCTATTATACTATGACAGACCAGGTAGATCTACTATCTCTATTATATTATGACTGACCAGCTAGATCTACTGTCTCTATTATAATATGACATACCAGCTAGATCTACTGTCTCTATTATATTATGACAGACCAGCTAGATCTACTGTCTCTATTATATTTTGACATACCAGGTAGATCTACTGTCTCTGTTATAATATGACAGACCAGCTAGATCTACTGTCTCTATTATATTATGACAGACCAGCTAGATCTACTGTCTCTATTATATTATGACAGACCAGCTAGATCTACTGTCTCTATTATATTTTGACATACCAGGTAGATCTAATGTCTCTGTTATATTATGACAGACCAGCTGGATGTACTGGCTCTATTATATTATGACAGACCTGGTAGATCTACTGTCCCTATTATAATATGACAGACCAGCTAGATCTACTGTCTCTATTGTATTATGACAGACCAGCTAGATCTACTGTCTCTATATCTCTATTGTACTATGACAGACCATCTAGATCTACTGTCTCTATTATACTATGACAGACCAGGTAGATCTACTGTCTCTATTATAATATGACAGACCAGGTAGATCTAGTGTCTCTATTATATTATGACAGACCAGCTAGATCTACTGTCTCTATTATACTATGACAGACCAGGTAGATCTACTGTCTCTATTATATTATGACAGACCAGCTAGATCTACTGTCTCTATTCTATTATGACAGACCAGGTTAAACTACAATCTCTATTATATTTTGACAGACCAGCTAGATCTACTGTCTCTATTATAATATGACAGACCAGCTAGATCTACTGTCTCTATTATATTATGACAGACCAGGTAGATATACTGTCTCTATTATATTATGACAGACCAGCTAGATCTACTTTGTCTATTGTATTATGACAGACCAGCTAGATCTACTGTTTCTATTATACTATGACAGACCAGGTAGATCTACTGTCTCTATTATAATATGACAGACCAGCTAGATCTACTGTGTCTATTATATTATGACAGACCAGGTAGATCTACTGTCTCTATTGTATTATGACAGACCAGGTAGATCTACAATCTCTATTATATTATGACTGACCAGCTAGATCTACTGTCTCTATTATAATATGACAGACCAGCTAGATCTACTGTCTCTATTATATTATGACAGACCAGCTAGATCTACTGTCTCTATTATATTTTGACATACCAGGTAGATCTACTATATCTGTTATATTATGACAGACCAGCTGGATCTACTGGCTCTGTTATATTATGACAGACCTGGTAGATCTACTGTCCCTATTATATTATGACAGACCAGCTAGATCTACTGTCTCTATTATATTTTGACAGGCCAGCTAGATCTACTGTCTCTATTATATTTTGACAGACCAGCTGGATCTACTGTCTCTATTATATTATGACAGACCAGCTAGATCTACTGTCTCTATTATATTATGACAGACCAGCTAGATCTACTGTCTCTATTATATTTTGACATACCAGGTAGATCTACTGTCTCTGTTATAATATGACAGACCAGCTAGATCTACTGTCTCTATTATATTATGACAGACCAGCTAGATCTACTGTCTCTATTATATTTTGACAGACCAGCTGGATCTACTGTCTCTATTATATTATGACAGACCAGCTAGATCTACTGTCTCTATTATATTATGACAGACCAGCTAGATCTACTGTCTCTATTATATTATGACAGACCAGGTAGATCTACTGTCTCTATTGTATTATGACAGACCAGGTAGATCTACAATCTCTATTATATTATGACTGACCAGCTAGATCTACTGTCTCTATTATAATATGACAGACCAGCTAGATCTACTGTGTATATTGTATTATGACAGACCAGCTATATCTACTGTTTCTATTATACTATGACAGACCAGGTAGATCTACTGTCTCTATTATAATATGACAGACCAGCTAGATCTACTGTGTCTATTATATTATGACAGACCAGGTAGATCTACTGTCTCTATTGTATTATGACAGACCAGGTAGATCTACAATCTCTATTATATTATGACTGACCAGCTAGATCTACTGTCTCTATTATAATATGACAGACCAGCTAGATCTACTGTCTCTATTATATTATGACAGACCAGCTAGATCTACTGTCTCTATTATATTTTGACATACCAGGTAGATCTACTATATCTGTTATATTATGACAGACCAGCTGGATCTACTGGCTCTGTTATATTATGACAGACCTGGTAGATATACTGTCCCTATTATATTATGACAGACCAGCTAGATCTACTGTCTCTATTACATTTTGACAGACCAGCTAGATCTACTGTCTCTATTATATTATGACAGACCAGCTTGATCTACTGTCTCTATTATATTATGACAGACCAGCTAGATCTACTGTCTCTATATCTCTATTGTACTATGACAGACCATCTAGATCTACTGTCTCTATTATACTATGACAGACCAGGTAGATCTACTATCTCTATTATATTATGACTGACCAGCTAGATCTACTGTCTCTATTATAATATGACATACCAGCTAGATCTACTGTCTCTATTATATTATGACAGACCAGCTAGATCTACTGTCTCTATTATATTTTGACATACCAGGTAGATCTACTGTCTCTGTTATAATATGACAGACCAGCTAGATCTACTGTCTCTATTATATTATGACAGACCAGCTAGATCTACTGTCTCTATTATATTATGACAGACCAGCTAGATCTACTGTCTCTATTATATTTTGACAGACCAGCTGGATCTACTGTCTCTATTATATTATGACAGACCAGCTAGATCTACTGTCTCTATTATATTATGACAGACCAGCTAGATCTACTGTCTCTATTATATTTTGACATACCAGGTAGATCTACTGTCTCTGTTATAATATGACAGACCAGCTAGATCTACTGTCTCTATTATATTATGACAGACCAGCTGGATCTACTGTCTGTATTATATTATGACAGACCAGCTAGATCTACTGTCTCTATTATATTATGACAGACCAGGTAGATATACTGTCTCTATTATATTATGACAGACCAGCTAGATCTACTGTGTATATTGTATTATGACAGACCAGCTAGATCTACTGTTTCTATTATACTATGACAGACCAGCTAGATCTACTGTCTCTATTATATTATGACAGACCAGCTAGATCTACTGTCTCTATTATATTATGACAGACCAGCTAGATCTACTGTCTCTATTATATTTTGACATACCAGGTAGATCTAATGTCTCTGTTATATTATGACAGACCAGCTGGATCTACTGTCTCTATTATATTATGACAGAAAAGCTAGATCTACTGTCTCTATTATATTTTGACAGACCAGCTGGATCTACTGTCTCTATTATATTATGACAGACCAGCTAGATCTACTGTCTCTATTATATTATGACAGACCAGCTAGATCTACTGTCTCTATATCTCTATTGTACTATGACAGACCATCTAGATCTACTGTCTCTATTATACTATGACAGACCAGGTAGATCTACTATCTCTATTATATTATGACTGACCAGCTAGATCTACTGTCTCTATTATAATATGACATACCAGCTAGATCTACTGTCTCTATTATATTATGACAGACCAGCTAGATCTACTGTCTCTATTATATTTTGACATACCAGGTAGATCTACTGTCTCTGTTATAATATGACAGACCAGCTAGATCTACTGTCTCTATTATATTATGACAGACCAGCTAGATCTACTGTCTCTATTATATTATGACAGACCAGCTAGATCTACTGTCTCTATTATATTTTGACAGACCAGCTGGATCTACTGTCTCTATTATATTATGACAGACCAGCTAGATCTACTGTCTCTATTATATTATGACAGACCAGCTAGATCTACTGTCTCTATTATATTTTGACATACCAGGTAGATCTACTGTCTCTGTTATAATATGACAGACCAGCTAGATCTACTGTCTCTATTATATTATGACAGACCAGCTGGATCTACTGTCTGTATTATATTATGACAGACCAGCTAGATCTACTGTCTCTATTATATTATGACAGACCAGGTAGATATACTGTCTCTATTATATTATGACAGACCAGCTAGATCTACTGTGTATATTGTATTATGACAGACCAGCTAGATCTACTGTTTCTATTATACTATGACAGACCAGCTAGATCTACTGTCTCTATTATATTATGACAGACCAGCTAGATCTACTGTCTCTATTATATTATGACAGACCAGCTAGATCTACTGTCTCTATTATATTTTGACATACCAGGTAGATCTAATGTCTCTGTTATATTATGACAGACCAGCTGGATCTACTGTCTCTATTATATTATGACAGAAAAGCTAGATCTACTGTCTCTATTATATTATGACAGACCAGCTAGATCTACTGTCTCTATTATATTATGACAGACCAGGTAGATATACTGTCTCTATTATATTATGACAGACCAGCTAGATCTACTGTGTATATTGTATTATGACAGACCAGCTAGATCTACTGTTTCTATTATACTATGACAGACCAGGTAGATCTACTGTCTCTATTATAATATGACAGACCAGCTAGATCTACTGTGTCTATTATATTATGACAGACCAGGTAGATCTACTGTCTCTATTGTATTATGACAGACCAGGTAGATCTACAATCTCTATTATATTATGACTGACCAGCTAGATCTACTGTCTCTATTATATTATGACAGACCAGCTAGATCTACTGTCTCTATTATATTATGACAGACCAGCTAGATCTACTGTCTCTATTATATTTTGACATACCAGGTAGATCTAATGTCTCTGTTATATTATGACAGACCAGCTGGATCTACTGTCTCTATTATAATATGACAGACCAGCTAGATCTACTGTCTCTATTATAATATGACAGACCAGCTTGATCTACTGTCTCTATTATATTATGACAGACCAGCTAGATCTACTGTCTCTATTATATTTTGACATACCAGGTAGATCTACTATATCTGTTATATTATGACAGACCAGCTGGATCTACTGGCTCTGTTATATTATGACAGACCTGGTAGATCTACTGTCCCTATTATATTATGACAGACCAGCTAGATCTACTGTCTCTATTATATTTTGACAGACCAGCTTGATCTACTGTCTCTATTATATTATGACAGACCAGCTAGATCTACTGTCTCTATATCTCTATTCTACTATGACAGACCATCTAGATCTACTGTCTCTATTATACTATGACAGACCAGGTAGATCTACTATCTCTATTATACTATGACTGACCAGCTAGATCTACTGTCTCTATTATAATATGACATACCAGCTAGATCTACTGTCTCTATTATATTATGACAGACCAGCTAGATCTACTGTCTCTATTATATTTTGACATACCAGGTAGATCTACTGTCTCTGTTATAATATGACAGACCAGCTAGATCTACTGTCTCTATTATATTATGACAGACCAGCTAGATCTACTGTCTCTATTATATTATGACAGACCAGCTAGATCTACTGTCTCTATTATATTTTGACATACCAGGTAGATCTAATGTCTCTGTTATATTATGACAGACCAGCTGGATGTACTGGCTCTATTATACTATGACAGACCTGGTAGATCTACTGTCCCTATTATAATATGACAGACCAGCTAGATCTACTGTCTCTATTGTATTATGACAGACCAGCTAGATCTACTGTCTCTATATCTCTATTGTACTATGACAGACCATCTAGATCTACTGTCTCTATTATACTATGACAGACCAGGTAGATCTACTGTCTCTATTATAATATGACAGACCAGGTAGATCTAGTGTCTCTATTATATTATGACAGACCAGCTAGATCTACTGTCTCTATTATACTATGACAGACCAGGTAGATCTACTGTCTCTATTATATTATGACAGACCAGCTAGATCTACTGTCTCTATTCTATTATGACAGACCAGGTTAAACTACAATCTCTATTATATTTTGACAGACCAGCTAGATCTACTGTCTCTATTATAATATGACAGACCAGCTAGATCTACTGTCTCTATTATATTATGACAGACCAGGTAGATATACTGTCTCTATTATATTATGACAGACCAGCTAGATCTACTTTGTCTATTGTATTATGACAGACCAGCTAGATCTACTGTTTCTATTATACTATGACAGACCAGGTAGATCTACTGTCTCTATTATAATATGACAGACCAGCTAGATCTACTGTGTCTATTATATTATGACAGACCAGGTAGATCTACTGTCTCTATTGTATTATGACAGACCAGGTAGATCTACAATCTCTATTATATTATGACTGACCAGCTAGATCTACTGTCTCTATTATAATATGACAGACCAGCTAGATTTACTGTCTCTATTATATTATGACAGACCAGCTAGATCTACTGTCTCTATTATATTTTGACATACCAGGTAGATCTACTGTCTCTGTTATATTATGACAGACCAGCTGGATCTACTGGCTCTGTTATATTATGACAGACCTGGTAGATCTACTGTCCCTATTATATTATGACAGACCAGCTAGATCTACTGTCTCTATTATATTTTGACAGACCAGCTAGATCTACTGTCTCTATTATATTTTGACATACCAGGTAGATCTACTGTCTCTGTTATATTATGACAGACCAGCTAGATCTACTGTCTCTATTATATTATGACAGACCAGCTAGATCTACTGTCTCTATTATATTTTGACATACCAGGTAGATCTACTGTCTCTGTTATAATATGACAGACCAGCTAGATCTACTGTCTCTATTATATTATGACAGACCAGCTAGATCTACTGTCTCTATTATATTTTGACAGACCAGCTGGATCTACTGTCTCTATTATATTATGACAGACCAGCTAGATCTACTGTCTCTATTATATTATGACAGACCAGCTAGATCTACTGTCTCTATTATATTATGACAGACCAGGTAGATATACTGTCTCTATTATATTATGACAGACCAGCTAGATCTACTGTGTATATTGTATTATGACAGACCAGCTAGATCTACTGTTTCTATTATACTATGACAGACCAGGTAGATCTACTGTCTCTATTATAATATGACAGACCAGCTAGATCTACTGTCTCTATTATATTATGACAGACCAGGTAGATCTACTGTCTCTATTGTATTATGACAGACCAGGTAGATCTACTGTCTCTATTATATTATGACTGACCAGCTAGATCTACTGTCTCTATTATAATATGACAGACCAGCTAGATCTACTGTCTCTATTATATTATGACAGACCAGCTAGATCTACTGTCTCTATTATATTTTGACATACCAGGTAGATCTACTATATCTGTTATATTATGACAGACCAGCTGGATCTACTGGCTCTGTTATATTATGACAGACCTGGTAGATCTACTGTCCCTATTATATTATGACAGACCAGCTAGATCTACTGTCTCTATTATATTTTGACAGACCAGCTAGATCTACTGTCTCTATTATATTATGACAGACCAGCTAGATCTACTGTCTCTATTATCTCTATTCTACTATGACAGACCATCTAGATCTACTGTCTCTATTATACTATGACAGACCAGGTAGATCTACTATCTCTATTATATTATGACTGACCAGCTAGATCTACTGTCTCTATTATAATATGACATACCAGCTAGATCTACTGTCTCTATTATATTATGACAGACCAGCTAGATCTACTGTCTCTATTATATTTTGACATCCCAGGTAGATCTACTGTCTCTGTTATAATATGACAGACCAGCTAGATCTACTGTCTCTATTATATTATGACAGACCAGCTAGATCTACTGTCTCTATTATATTATGACAGACCAGCTAGATCTACTGTCTCTATTATATTTTGACATACCAGGTAGATCTACTGTCTCTGTTATATTATGACAGACCAGCTGGATCTACTGGCTCTGTTATATTATGACAGACCTGGTAGATCTACTGTCCCTATTATAATATGACAGACCAGCTAGATCTACTGTCTCTATTGTATTATGACAGACCAGCTAGATCTACTGTCTCTATATCTCTATTGTACTATGACAGACCATCTAGATCTACTGTCTCTATTATACTATGACAGACCAGGTAGATCTACTGTCTCTATTATAATATGACAGACCAGGTAGATCTACTGTCTCTATTATATTATGACAGACCAGCTAGATCTACTGTCTCTATTATACTATGACAGACCAGGTAGATCTACTGTCTCTATTATATTATGACAGACCAGCTAGATCTACTGTCTCTATTCTATTATGACAGACCAGGTTAAACTACAATCTCTATTATATTTTGACAGACCAGCTAGATCTACTGTCTCTATTATAATATGACAGACCAGCTAGATCTACTGTCTCTATTATATTATGACAGACCAGGTAGATATACTGTCTCTATTATATTATGACAGACCAGCTAGATCTACTTTGTCTATTGTATTATGACAGACCAGCTAGATCTACTGTTCTATTATACTATGACAGACCAGGTAGATCTACTGTCTCTATTATAATATGACAGACCAGCTAGATCTACTGTGTCTATTATATTATGACAGACCAGGTAGATCTACTGTCTCTATTGTATTATGACAGAGCAGGTAGATCTACAATCTCTATTATATTATGACTGACCAGCTAGATCTACTGTCTCTATTATAATATGACAGACCAGCTAGATCTACTGTCTCTATTATATTATGACAGACCAGCTAGATCTACTGTCTCTATTATATTTTGACATACCAGGTAGATCTACTATATCTGTTATATTATGACAGACCAGCTGGATCTACTGGCTCTGTTATATTATGACAGACCTGGTAGATCTACTGTCCCTATTATATTATGACAGACCAGCTAGATCTACTGTCTCTATTATATTTTGACAGGCCAGCTAGATCTACTGTCTCTATTATATTATGACAGACCAGCTTGATCTACTGTCTCTATTATATTATGACAGACCAGCTAGATCTACTGTCTCTATTATATTTTGACATACCAGGTAGATCTACTGTCTGTTATAATATGACAGACCAGCTAGATCTACTGTCTCTATTATATTATGACAGACCAGCTAGATCTACTGTCTCTATTATATTATGACAGACCAGCTAGATCTACTGTCTCTATTATATTTTGACATACCAGGTAGATCTACTGTCTCTGTTATATTATGACAGACCATCTGGATCTACTGGCTCTGTTATATTATGACAGACCTGGTAGATCTACTGTCCCTATTATAATATGACAGACCAGCTAGATCTACTGTCTCTATTGTATTATGACAGACCAGCTAGATCTACTGTCTCTATATCTCTATTGTACTATGACAGACCATCTAGATCTACTGTCTCTATTATACTATGACAGACCAGGTAGATCTACTGTCTCTATTATAATATGACAGACCAGGTAGATCTACTGTCTCTATTATATTATGACAGACCAGCTAGATCTACTGTCTCTATTATATTATGACAGACCAGGTAGATCTACTGTCTCTATTATATTATGACAGACCAGCTAGATCTACTGTCTCTATTCTATTATGACAGACCAGGTTAAACTACAATCTCTATTATATTTTGACAGACCAGCTAGATCTACTGTCTCTATTATAATATGACAGACCAGCTAGATCTACTGTCTCTATTATATTATGACAGACCAGGTAGATATACTGTCTCTATTATATTATGACAGACCAGCTAGATCTACTGTGTCTATTGTATTATGACAGACCAGCTAGATCTACTGTTTCTATTATACTATGACAGACCAGGTAGATCTACTGTCTCTATTATAATATGACAGACCAGCTAGATCTACTGTGTCTATTATATTATGACAGACCAGGTAGATCTACTGTCTCTATTGTATTATGACAGACCAGGTAGATCTACAATCTCTATTATATTATGACTGACCAGCTAGATCTACTGTCTCTATTATAATATGACAGACCAGCTAGATCTACTGTCTCTATTATATTATGACAGACCAGCTAGATCTCCTGTCTCTATTATATTTTGACATACCAGGTAGATCTACTATATCTGTTATATTATGACAGACCAGCTGGATCTACTGGCTCTGTTATATTATGACAGACCTGGTAGATCTACTGTCCCTATTATATTATGACAGACCAGCTAGATCTACTGTCTCTATTATATTTTGACAGGCCAGCTAGATCTACTGTCTCTATTATATTATGACAGACCAGCTTGATCTACTGTCTCTATTATATTATGACAGACCAGCTAGATCTACTGTCTCTATATCTCTATTGTACTATGACAGACCATCAAGATATACTGTCTCTATTATACTATGACAGACCAGGTAGATCTACTATCTCTATTATATTATGACTGACCAGCTAGATCTACTGTCTCTATTATAATATGACAGACCAGCTAGATCTACTGTCTCTATTATATTTTGACATACCAGGTAGATCTACTGTCTCTGTTATAATATGACAGACCAGCTAGATCTACTGTCTCTATTATATTATGACAGACCAGCTAGATCTACTGTCTCTATTATATTATGACAGACCAGCTAGATGTACTGTCTCTATTATATTTTGACATAACAGGTAGATCTACTGTCTCTGTTATATTATGACAGACCAGCTGGATCTACTGGCTCTGTTATATTATGACAGACCTGGTAGATCTACTGTCCCTAGATTATATTATATGACAGACCAGCTAGATCTACTGTCTCTATTATATTGTATTACTGTCTCTATTATATTATGACAGACCAGCTAGATCTACTGTCTCTATTATTGTACTATGACAGACCATCTAGATCTACTGTCTCTATTATACTATGACAGACCAGGTAGATCTACTGTCTCTATTATATTATGACAGACCAGCTTGATCTACTGTCTCTATTATATTATGACAGACCAGCTAGATCTACTGTCTCTATTATACTATGACAGACCAGGTAGATCTACTGTCTCTATTATATTATGACAGACCAGCTTGATCTACTGTCTCTATTCTATTATGACAGACCAGGTTAAACTACAATCTCTATTATATTTTGACAGACCAGCTAGATCTACTGTCTCTATTATATTTTGACAGACCAGCTAGATCTACTGTCTCTATCTCTCTATTGTACTATGACGGACCAGCTAGATCTACTGTCTCTATTATATTATGACAGACCAGCTATATCTACTGTGTCTATTATATTATGACAGACCAGCTAGATCTACTGTCTCTATTATATTATGACAGACCAGCTAGATCTACTGTCTCTATTATATTATGACAGACCAGCTATATCTACTGTGTCTATTATATTATGACAGACCAGCTAGATCTACTGTCTCTATTATATTATGACAGACCAGCTAATCTACTGTCTCTATTATATTTTGACAGACCAGCTAGATCTACTGTCTCTATTATAATATGACAGACCAGCTAGATCTACTGTCTCTATTATATTATGACAGACCAGGTAGATATACTGTCTCTATTATATTATGACAGACCAGCTAGATCTACTTTGTCTATTGTATTATGACAGACCAGCTAGATCTACTGTCTCTATTATACTATGACAGACCAGGTAGATCTACTGTCTCTATTATAATATGACAGACCAGCTAGATCTACTGTGTCTATTATATTATGACAGACCAGGTAGATCTACTGTCTCTATTGTATTATGACAGACCAGGTAGATCTACTATCCCTATTATTTTATGACTGACCAGCTAGATCTACTGTCTCTATTATAATATGACAGACCAGCTAGATCTACTGTCTCTATTATATTATGACAGACCAGCTAGATCTACTGTCTCTATTATATTTTGACATACCAGGTAGATCTACTATATCTGTTATATTATGACAGACCAGCTAGATCTACTGGCTCTATTATATTATGACAGACCAGGTAGATCTACTGTCCCTATTATATTATGACAGACCAGCTAGATCTACTGTCTCTATTATATTTTGACAGACCAGCTAGATCTACTGTCTCTATTATATTATGACAGACCAGCTAGATCTACTGTCTCTATTATATTATGACAGACCAGCTAGATCTACTGTCTCTATTATATTTTGACATACCAGGTAGATCTACTGTCCCTGTTATATCATGACAGACCAGCTAGATCAACTTACTCTATTATATTATGACAGACCAGCTAGATATACTGTCTCTATTATATTATGACAGACCAGCTAGATCTACTGTCTCTATTATATTTTGACATACCAGGTAGATCTACTGTCTCTGTTATATTATGACAGACCAGCTGGATCTACTGGCTCTGTTATATTATGACAGACCTGGTAGATCTACTGTCCCTATTATAATATGACAGACCAGCTAGATCTACTGTCTCTATTGTATTATGACAGACCAGCTAGATCTACTGTCTCTATATCTCTATTGTACTATGACAGACCATCTAGATCTACTGTCTCTATTATACTATGACAGACCAGGTAGATCTACTGTCTCTATTATAATATGACAGACCAGGTAGATCTACTGTCTCTATTATATTATGACAGACCAGCTAGATCTACTGTCTCTATTATAATATGACAGACCAGGTAGATCTACTGTCTCTATTATATTATGACAGACCAGCTAGATCTACTGTCTCTATTCTATTATGACAGACCAGGTTAAACTACAATCTCTATTATATTTTGACAGACCAGCTAGATCTACTGTCTCTATTATATTATGACAGACCAGCTAGATCTACTGTCTCTATTATATTATGACAGACCAGGTAGATCTACTGTCTCTATTATATTATGACAGACCAGCTAGATCTACTGTCTCTATTATATTATGACAGACCAGCTAGATCTACTGTCTCTATTATATTATGACAGACCAGCTAGATCTACTGTCTCTATTATAATATGACAGACCAGCTAGATCTACTGTCTCTATTATATTATGACAGACCAGGTAGATCTACTGTCTCTATTATATTATGACAGACCAGCTAGATCTACTGTCTCTATTATAATATGACAGACCAGCTAGATCTACTGTCTCTATTATATTATGACAGACCAGCTAGATCTACTGTCTCTATTATATTTTGACATACCAGGTAGATCTACTGTCTCTATTATATTATGACAGACCAGCTGGATCTACTGTCTCTGTTATATTATGACAGACCAGGTAGATCTACTGTCTCTATTATATTATGACAGACCAGCTAGATCTACTGTCTCTATTATATTTTGACAGACCAGCTAGATCTACTGTCTCTATTGTATTATGACAGACCAGCTAGATCTACTGTCTCTATATCTCTATTATATTATGACAGACCATCTAGATCTACTGTCTCTATATCTCTATTGTACTATGACAGACCATCTAGATCTACTGTCTCTATTATACTATGACAGCCCAGGTAGATCTACTGTCTCTATTATAATATGACAGACCAGGTAGATCTACTGTCTCTATTATATTATGACAGACCAGCTAGATCTACTGTCTCTATTATACTATGACAGACCAGGTAGATCTACTGTCTCTATTATATTATGACAGACCAGTTAGATCTACTGTCTCTATTCTATTATGTCAGACCAGGTTAAACTACAATCTCTATTATATTTTGACAGACCAGCTAGATCTACTGTCTCTATTATAATATGACAGACCAGCTAGATCTACTGTCTCTATTATATTATGACAGACCAGGTAGATATACTGTCTCTATTATATTATGACAGACCAGCTAGATCTACTTTGTCTATTGTATTATGACAGACCAGCTAGATCTACTGTTTCTATTATACTATGACAGACCAGGTAGATCTACTGTCTCTATTATAATATGACAGACCAGCTAGATCTACTGTGTCTATTATATTATGACAGACCAGGTAGATCTACTGTCTCTATTATATTATGACAGAGCAGGTAGATCTACAATCTCTATTATATTATGACAGACCAGCTAGATCTACTGTCTCTATTATATTATGACAGACCAGCTAGATCTACTGTCTCTATTATATTATGACAGACCAGCTAGATCTACTGTCTCTATTATATTTTGACATACCAGGTAGATCTACTGTATCTGTTATATTATGACAGACCAGCTGGATCTACTGTCTCTGTTATATTATGACAGACCTGGTAGATCTACTGTCTCTATTATATTATGACAGACCAGCTAGATCTACTGTCTCTATTATATTTTGACAGGCCAGCTAGATCTACTGTCTCTATTATATTATGACAGACCAGCTAGATCTACTGTCTCTATTATATTATGACAGACCAGCTAGATCTACTTTCTCTATTATATTTTGACATCCCAGGTAGATCTCCTGTCTCTGTTATAATATGACAGACCAGCTAGATCTACTGTCTCTATTATATTATGACAGACCAGCTAGATCTACTGTCTCTATTATATTATGACAGACCAGCTAGATCTACTGTCTCTATTATATTTTGACATACCAGGTAGATCTACTGTCTCTGTTATATTATGACAGACCATCTAGATCTACTGGCTCTGTTATATTATGACAGACCTGGTAGATCTACTGTCCCTATTATAATATGACAGACCAGCTAGATCTACTGTCTCTATTATATTATGACAGACCAGCTAGATCTACTGTCTCTATATCTCTATTGTACTATGACAGACCATCTAGATCTACTGTCTCTATTATACTATGACAGACCAGGTAGATCTACTGTCTCTATTATAATATGACAGACCAGGTAGATCTACTGTCTCTATTATATTATGACAGACCAGCTAGATCTACTGTCTCTATTATACTATGACAGACCAGGTAGATCTACTGTCTCTATTATATTATGACAGACCAGCTAGATCTACTGTCTCTATTCTATTATGACAGACCAGGTTAAACTACAATCTCTATTATATTTTGACAGACCAGCTAGATCTACTGTCTCTATTATAATATGACAGACCAGCTAGATCTACTGTCTCTATTATATTATGACAGACCAGGTAGATATACTGTCTCTATTATATTATGACAGACCAGCTAGATCTACTGTGTCTATTGTATTATGACAGACCAGCTAGATCTACTGTTTCTATTATACTATGACAGACCCGGTAGATCTACTGTCTCTATTATAATATGACAGACCAGCTAGATCTACTGTCTCTATTATATTATGACAGACCAGGTAGATCTACTGTCTCTATTGTATTATGACAGACCAGGTAGATCTACAATCTCTATTATATTATGACTGACCAGCTAGATCTACTGTCTCTATTATAATATGACAGACCAGCTAGATCTACTGTCTCTATTATATTATGACAGACCAGCTAGATCTCCTGTCTCTATTATATTTTGACAGACCAGGTAGATCTACTATCTCTATTATATTATGACAGACCAGCTGGATCTACTGGCTCTATTATATTATGACAGACCTGGTAGATCTACTGTCCCTATTATATTATGACAGACCAGCTAGATCTACTGTCTCTATTATATTTTGACAGGCCAGCTAGATCTACTGTCTCTATTATATTATGACAGACCAGCTAGATCTACTGTCTCTATTATATTATGACAGACCAGCTAGATCTACTGTCTCTATATCTCTATTGTACTATGACAGACCATCAAGATCTACTGTCTCTATTATATTATGACAGACCAGGTAGATCTACTGTCTCTATTATACTATGACAGATCAGGTAGATCTACTATCTCTATTATATTATGACAGACCAGCTAGATCTACTGTCTCTATTATATTTTGACATACCAGGTAGATCTACTGTCTCTGTTATAATATGACAGACCAGCTAGATCTACTGTCTCTATTATATTATGACAGACCAGCTAGATCTACTGTCTCTATAATAATATGACAGACCAGCTAGATCTACTGTCTCTATTATATTATGACAGACCAGGTAGATCTACTGTCTCTGTTATATTTTGACTGACCAGGTAGATCTACTGTCTCTATTATATTTTGACAGACCAGCCAGATCTACTGTCTCTATTATATTATGACAGACCAGCTTGATCTACTGTCTCTATTATATTATGACAGACCAGCGAGATCTACTGTCTCTATATCTCTATTGTACTATGACAGACCATCTAGATCTACTGTCTCTATTATACTATGACAGACCAGGTAGATCTACTGTCTCTATTATAATATGACAGACCAGCTAGATCTACTGTCTCTATTATATTATGACAGACCAGCTAGATCTACTGTCTCTATTATACTATGACAGACCAGGTAGATCTACTGTCTCTATTATATTATGACAGACCAGCTAGATCTACTGTCTCTATTCTATTATGACAGACCAGGATCTAAACTGTCTATATTATATTTTGACAGACCATGTAGATCTACGGTCTCTATTATATTATGACAGACCAGCTAGATCTACTGTCTCTATTATATTATGACAGACCAGGTATATATACTGTCTCTATTATATTATGACAGACCAGCTAGATCTACTTTGTCTATTATATTATGACAGACCAGCTAGATCAACTGTCGCTATTGTATTATGACAGACGAGTTAGATCTACTGTCTCTATTGCATTATGACAGACCAGCTAGATCTACTGTCTCTATTATATTATGACAGACCAGCTAGATCTACTGTCTCTATTATAATATGACAGACCAGTTAGATCTACTGTCTCTATTATATTATGACAGACCAGCTAGATCTACTGTCTCTATTATATTATGATAGACCAGCTAGATCTACTGTCTATATTATATTTTGACAGACCATCTAGATCTACTGTCTCTATTATATTATGACAGACCAGCTAGATCTACTATATCTGTTATATTATGACAGACCAGCTGGATCTACTGGCTCTGTTATATTATGACAGACCAGGTAGATCTACTGTCCCTATTATATTATGACAGACCAGCTAGATCTACTGTCTCTATTATATTTTGACAGACCAGCTAGATCTACTGTCTCTATTATATTATGACAGACCAGCTAGATCTACTGTCTCTATTATATTATGACAGACCAGCTAGATCTACTGTCTCTATTATATTTTGACATACCAGGTAGATCTACTGTCTCTTTATATTATGACAGACCAGCTAGATCTACTGTCTCTATTATATTATGACAGACCAGCTAGATCTACTGTCTCTATTATATTATGACAGACCAGCTAGATCTACTGTCTCTATTATATTTTGACAGACCAGCTAGATCTACTGTCTCTGTTATATTATGACAGACCATCTAGATCTACTGGCTCTGTTATATTATGACAGACCTGGTAGATCTACTGTCCCTATTATAATATGACAGACCAGCTAGATCTACTGTCTCTATTGTATTATGACAGACCAGCTAGATCTACTGTCTCTATATCTCTATTGAACTATGACAGACCATCTATATCTACTGTCTCTATTATACTATGACAGACCAGGTAGATCTACTGTCTCTATTATAATATGACAGACCAGGTAGATCTACTGTCTCTATTATATTATGACAGACCAGCTAGATCTACTGTCTCTATTATACTATGACAGACCAGGTAGATCTACTGTCTCTATTATATTATGACAGACCAGCTAGATCTACTGTCTCTATTATATTATGACAGACCAGGTTAAACTACAATCTCTATTATATTTTGACAGACCAGCTAGATCTACTGTCTCTATTATATTATGACAGACCAGCTAGATCTACTGTCTCTATTATATTATGACAGACCAGGTAGATATACTGTCTCTATTATATTATGACAGACCAGCTAGATCTACTGTCTCTATTGTATTATGACAGACCAGCTAGATCTACTGTTTCTATTATACTATGACAGACCAGGTAGATCTACTGTCTCTATTATAACATGACAGACCAGCTAGATCTACTGTGTCTATTATATTATGACAGACCAGGTAGATCTACTGTCTCTATTGTATTATGACAGACCAGGTAGATCTACTGTCTATTATATTATGACAGACCAGCTAGATCTACTGTCTCTATTATAATATGACAGACCAGCTAGATCTACTGTCTCTATTATATTATGACAGACCAGCTAGATCTCCTGTCTCTATTATATTTTGACATACCAGGTAGATCTACTATATCTGTTATATTATGACAGACCAGCTGGATCTACTGGCTCTGTTATATTATGACAGACCTGGTAGATCTACTGTCCCTATTATATTATGACAGACCAGCTAGATCTACTGTCTCTATTATATTTGACAGACCAGCTAGATCTACTGTCTCTATTATATTATGACAGACCAGCTTGATCTACTGTCTCTATTATATTATGACAGACCAGCTAGATCTACTGTCTCTATATCTCTATTGTACTATGACAGACCATCAAGATCTACTGTCTCTATTATATTATGACAGACCAGGTAGATCTACTGTCTCTATTATATTATGACAGACCAGCTAGATCTACTGTCTCTATTATAATATGACAGACCAGCTAGATCTACTGTCTCTATTATATTTTGACAGACCAGGTAGATCTACTGTCTCTATTATATTATGACAGACCAGCTAGATCTACTGTCTCTATTATATTATGACAGACCAGCTAGATCTACTGTCTCTATTATATTATGACAGACCAGCTAGATCTACTGTCTCTATTATATTTTGACATACCAGTAGATCTACTGTCTCTGTTATATTATGACAGACCAGCTAGATCTACTGTCTCTATTATATTATGACAGACCAGGTAGATCTACTGTCTCTATTATATTATGACAGACCAGCTAGATCTACTGTCTCTATTATATTATGACAGACCAGCTAGATCTACTGTCTCTATTATATTATGACAGACCAGCTAGATCTACTGTCTCTATTGTATTATGACAGACCAGCTAGATCTACTGTCTCAGTGTCTCTATTATATTATGACAGACCATCTAGATCTACTGTCTCTATTACATTATGACAGACCAGGTAGATCTACTGTCTCTATTATATTATGACAGACCAGCTAGATCTACTGTCTCTATTATATTATGACAGACCAGCTAGATCTACTGTCTCTATTATATTATGACAGACCAGGTAGATCTACTGTCTCTATTATAATATTACAGACCAGCTAGATCTACTGTCTCTATTGTATTATGACAGACCAGCTAGATCTACTGTCTCTATTATATTATGACAGACCAGCTAGATCTACTGTCTCTATTATATTTTGACATACCAGGTAGATCTACTGTCTCTATTATATTATGACAGACCAGCTGGATCTACTGGCTCTATTATATTATGACAGACCAGGTAGATCTACTGTCCCTATTATAATATGACAGACCAGCTAGATCTACTGTCTCTATTATATTATGACAGACCAGCTAGATCTACTGTCTCTATCTTATATTATGACAGACCATCTAGATCTACTGTCTCTATTATATTATGACAGACCAGGTAGATCTACTGTCTCTATTATATTATGACAGACCAGGTAGATCTACTGTCTCTATTATATTATGACAGACCAGCTAGATCTACTGTCTCTATTATATTATGACAGACCAGGTAGATCTACTGTCTCTATTATATTATGACAGACCAGCTAGATCTACTGTCTCTATTATATTATGACAGACCAGGTTAAACTACTGTCTCTATTATATTTTGACAGACCAGCTAGATCTACTGTCTCTATTATATTATGACAGACCAGCTAGATCTACTGTCTCTATTATATTATGACAGACCAGGTAGATATACTGTCTCTATTATATTATGACAGACCAGCTAGATCTACTGTCTCTATTATATTATGACAGACCAGCTAGATCTACTGTCTCTATTACATTATGACAGACCAGGTAGATCTACTGTCTCTATTATATTTTGACAGACCAGCTAGATCTACTGTCTCTATTATATTATGACAGACCAGCTAGATCTACTGTCTCTATTATATTATGACAGACCAGGTAGATCTACTGTCTCTATTATATTATGACAGACCAGCTAGATCTACTGTCTCTATTGTAATATGACAGACCAGCTAGATCTACTGTCTCTATTATATTATGACAGACCAGCTAGATCTACTGTCTCTATTATATTATGACAGACCAGGTAGATCTACTGTCTCTATTATATTATGACAGACCAGCTGGATCTACTGTCTCTGTTATATTATGACAGACCAGGTAGATCTACTGTCCCTATTATATTATGACAGACCAGCTAGATCTACTGTCTCTATTATATTTTGACAGACCAGCTAGATCTACTGTCTCTATTATATTATGACAGACCAGCTAGATCTACTGTCTCTATTATATTATGACAGACCAGCTAGATCTACTGTCTCTATTATATTTTGACATACCAGCTAGATCTACTGTCTGTTATAATATGACAGACCAGCTAGATCTACTGTCTCTATTATATTATGACAGACCAGCTAGATCTACTGTCTCTATTATATTATGACAGACCAGCTAGATCTACTGTCTCTATTATATTATGACAGACCAGGTAGATCTACTGTCTCTATTATATTATGACAGACCAGCTGGATCTACTGTCTCTATTATATTATGACAGACCAGGTAGATCTACTGTCCCTATTATAATATGACAGACCAGCTAGATCTACTGTCTCTATTATATTATGACAGACCAGCTAGATCTACTGTCTCTATTATTGTATTATGACAGACCATCTAGATCTACTGTCTCTATTATATTATGACAGACCAGCTAGATCTACTGTCTCTATTATAATATGACAGACCAGGTAGATCTACTGTCTCTATTATATTATGACAGACCAGCTAGATCTACTGTCTCTATTATATTATGACAGACCAGCTAGATCTACTGTCTCTATTATATTATGACAGACCAGCTAGATCTACTGTCTCTATTATATTATGACAGACCAGGTTAGATCTACTGTCTCTATTATATTTTGACAGACCAGCTAGATCTACTGTCTCTATTATATTATGACAGACCAGCTAGATCTACTGTCTCTATTATATTATGACAGACCAGCTAGATATACTGTCTCTATTATATTATGACAGACCAGCTAGATCTACTGTGTCTATTGTATTATGACAGACCAGCTAGATCTACTGTCTCTATTATACTATGACAGACCAGGTAGATCTACTGTCTCTATTATATATGACAGACCAGCTAGATCTACTGTGTCTATTATATTATGACAGACCAGGTAGATCTACTGTCTCTATTATATTATGACAGACCAGGTAGATCTACAATCTCTATTATATTATGACTGACCAGCTAGATCTACTGTCTCTATTATAATATGACAGACCAGCTAGATCTACTGTCTCTATTATATTATGACAGACCAGCTAGATCTCCTGTCTCTATTATATTTTGACATACCAGGTAGATCTACTATATCTGTTATATTATGACAGACCAGCTGGATCTACTGGCTCTGATATATTATGACAGACCTGGTAGATCTACTGTCCCTATTATATTATGACAGACCAGCTAGATCTACTGTCTCTATTATATTTTGACAGGCCAGCTAGATCTACTGTCTCTATTATATTATGACAGACCAGCTTGATCTACTGTCTCTATTATATTATGACAGACCAGCTAGATCTACTGTCTCTATATCTCTATTGTACTATGACAGACCATCAAGATATACTGTCTCTATTATATTATGACAGACCAGGTAGATCTACTATCTCTATTATATTATGACAGACCAGCTAGATCTACTGTCTCTATTATAATATGACAGACCAGCTAGATCTACTGTCTCTATTATATTTTGACAGACCAGCTAGATCTACTGTCTCTGTTATAATATGACAGACCAGCTAGATCTACTGTCTCTATTATATTATGACAGACCAGCTAGATCTACTGTCTCTATTATATTATGACAGACCAGCTAGATGTACTGTCTCTATTATATTTTGACATAACAGGTAGATCTACTGTCTCTGTTATATTATGACAGACCAGCTGGATCTACTGGCTCTGTTATATTATGACAGACCTGGTAGATCTACTGTCCCTATTATAATATGACAGACCAGCTAGATCTACTGTCTCTATTGTATTATGACAGACCAGCTAGATCTACTGTCTCTATATCTCTATTGTACTATGACAGACCATCTAGATCTACTGTCTCTATTATATTATGACAGACCAGGTAGATCTACTGTCTCTATTATAATATGACAGACCAGCTAGATCTACTGTCTCTATTATATTATGACAGACCAGCTAGATCTACTGTCTCTATTATATTATGACAGACCAGGTAGATCTACTGTCTCTATTATATTATGACAGACCAGCTAGATCTACTGTCTCTATTCTATTATGACAGACCAGGTTAAACTACAATCTCTATTATATTTTGACAGACCAGCTAGATCTACTGTCTCTATTATAATATGACAGACCAGCTAGATCTACTGTCTCTATTATATTATGACAGACCAGGTAGATATACTGTCTCTATTATATTATGACAGACCAGCTAGATCTACTGTGTCTATTATATTATGACAGACCAGCTAGATCTACTGTTTCTATTATATTATGACAGACCAGGTAGATCTACTGTCTCTATTATAATATGACAGACCAGCTAGATCTACTGTGTCTATTATATTATGACAGACCAGCTAGATCTACTGTCTCTATTGTATTATGACAGACCAGCTAGATCTACAATCTCTATTATATTATGACAGACCAGCTAGATCTACTGTCTCTATTATAATATGACAGACCAGCTAGATCTACTGTCTCTATTATATTATGACAGACCAGCTAGATCTGCTGTCTCTATTATATTATGACAGACCAGCTAGATCTACTGTATCTATTATATTATGACAGACCAGCTGGATCTACTGGCTCTGTTAT
>NW_026279738.1:0-4046 GCF_023373465.1 Oncorhynchus keta
GCGGAACTTCCCCGAGATGGCCGCTTCTGTGCCGATTCCTATTGCTAGCTGGTAGGGTCTCCACCAAGCTTGGTAAAATCTGCTTTTAGTTTTAATACATTTTACCGGGAACAAAATTTGAAATAGAGTCCATCTTAATATTCTGTGCCGTATTGATTGGGTAATTATTTGTTTTTCTGATAGATTTGGGATGTTTTACTTGTACTTCCCATGACTGTGTTTTTGTATTTTAATGTATGTATATGTATAATTTGTGTTGTATTGTGCAGGACATATTTCAAAAGTGGCCTTGGTCTCAATGTCTTATTTAAAATAAAGGTAAAATAAAAACAATATTCACATGGTCATTACCAGGTGAAGTAAGAGTGAAATAATTTTACAAACTCCAAAAACTACTTTTATTTTCTGAAGGACATAGGTGGTACTGACTAGACGAAATATGATATATGGAATTAGGGATGGCACAGTTTATATGACAATGGAGCAGAGTCATTTTTCATTGGACTCAATAGAACTAGCATTAGTGTAAAATAGACATGATCAATGTTCCCTCTTAACTGTGCGCATGTTAGGCCCACATTATGATCAAATAGCCACAGTAGCCTCACTTGACCACTGTTATATACTAACTTAAAAGCGGGTACAGCCTCAGTGTTCCACAGTAAATGCACAGAATTTTCTCAACGTTAAAGTTCGGGCTCAGCAGACCTGGTGGTGTGGTCAGCATGTTAGTCTAAGCTTGGGCCTAACTGTACACACACTAAATACATGTCAATTTCCACATGCTTTTGTAAACTTGGGCAGAAAAAGGTTAACGCGATTCACTGAGACAAATGGGACACTGTAATTCAATAAGAGAAAGCTGCAAAATGGAGAGTTGAAAATAAAAGAAGTGAGGACCAGAACAGTAGCCTAATGTTTGGGAAGATGTTGTGTGTGATGATTGTGATGATTTGTCACATCCTGAGCTGAGTTCCTTGTTTAGGTTCGTCAGGGTGTGAGTTGGGGTGGCATTCTCTATGTGCTGTTCTAGTTTTGGTTTTCTATGTGTTGTCAGAATAATTGGGAGAAATAATTGAGAATCATACTTAGGTAGCCTGTTTTTCCCACTTGAATTGTGGGTAGTTGTTTTCTGTTTTGTGTGTTTGCACCTTTTGCAGGACTGTTTCGTTTCACTCTCTTTGTTGTTTTGTTGTTCAGTTGATTTATTAAATATTAACATGGACATATACCACGCTGCGTATTGGTCCGATCTTGACTACTCTTCCTCAGATGTGAAGAGAACCGTTACACTATACAGATTTGACAGTCACAAGATGGGGACTTCAAACATGGCACATCAAGGGAACTGTACAGTTCAGATGGATAATATAAACTGCAAACTGCTATCACAATAAATTTTACCTGTAACAATGTGCCTAATCAGCGTAAACAAAGGGAGGGGTCAATGCAAATTTTCATGGGTAGCCATTTGATTAGCAGTCTATGACTAGGGTGGCTGGAGTCTTAGGCAAATTTTAGGGTCTTCTCTGACACCACCTGGTATAGATGGCAGGAAGATTGGCCCCAATGATGTACTGGGCCGTCACGCACTGACTCCTCTGTAGCGCCTTGCGGTCGGAGGCAGAGCAGTTGCCATACCAGGTGGTGATGCACCCAGTCAGGATGCTCGCAATGGTGCAGCTGTAGAAGTTTTGAGGATCTGATTACCCATGCCCAATCTTTTCAGTCTCCTGAGGGGAAGAGGTTTGTCGTGCCCTTTTCACGACTGTGTTGGTGTGTTTGGACCACGCTAGTTGGTTGGTGATGTGGTTGTTGGTGATGTTATACAGCTCGTTGATTGCGGTCTTAGTGCCAGCATTGGTTTCTGGTGGTAATAGACTACTATGAAAAATATAGATTTAAACACTCTTGGTAATTTTTTAAAACCTTTATTTAACTTGGCAAGTAAGTTAAGAACATATTCTTATTTACAATGAAGGCCTAGGAACAGTGTACACTCGTGGGAATTGGCCTATTTTGATAGGGCTAAATTGATATGTTTCTTACACTTTTTCCATATTTCTTCTGCATGTATAACCAATGGTAGCAATTTAAAAGGGACATTCTGGAGATGATGGAAAAGAAATATTAGACTAAAGGTGAGGACACAACAGTTCAGCTGACACGACTGAATCCTAACATTACACTTCATTTTATGTGCATGTTACATATACTGAACTATTCGGCGCATTTGTTGATAAGGAAATCTGAAAATACTCTGGAAACATTCAGTAACATATGATAAGAATATTCTTGAAACATTTTGAGTAGGTGCAACATAAGACCCATAAATGACAAGGGGTTTGAGTGAGAGGTCTAAATGGTGTTTCCAAATGGCCACACACCTCTCCAAAGTGTGCACGGTTTCCTAGGTAACTTCAATGCACTTTTATGACTCATAGCACTTCATAGTTTACTTTTCTTTTTCGAGCTCTCCTAGCTGTGCCGTTGAGGAACTAGAGCAAGCACACTTGCAGTTGTTTTCTTTGGAACACACCCCTGCCTTCCCGCCTTTACACAATTGTTTATGCAATCCAAATACGATCCATTATATATAGCAATCTGGGTCAGGTGGGCATCATTTGAAAGCCTGTTCTATTGTCAACATGACTAGCTAAACTATACAATTACAAGACAATTCAGAGAAGTAGATCGTCATTTCGGTGCACATAGAATGGAGTTGAGTTCATTCAGATGTGTGGTCCGCTGAAAATTCTCTTCACAACAGAACAAACAATACTCATTCTGTTCAGGACAACCCAGTGTATAATGCCACGCCATCTTGTAACTGTATGTCAATCATAGTGATCATGAACATTGACTCTGTATATGCCAAGTTTTACAATATGGAAGTGAATATTTGGACTCACAGGTGTTTGACTTGCTTGTATGACATCATCAAAGTGGTATTTATTATAATACTCAAGTGTTTTAGCTTTAAAAATACATCAAGTCCTCATAATTTAATTTGTTCAGGGACAGAACAACAGATGTTTACCTTGTCAGCTCTGGGATTCTATCTAGCAACCTTTTGGTTACTGGCCCAATGCTCTAACCCAGGGTGTCAAACATACGGCCCGCGGGCCGAACCGGCCCCCAAGGAGGTTCGATCAGGCCCGCAGGATAATTTGAAAGTGGAAAAAATGCATAAAAGACATGGAATTAATATTTTTAATTCGCTGCAATTCATGGATTATCCGCTAAGGGGCGCACTCTTTCCATCAGAGTAGAAGACAAGCCGCATCACTGAGACAGACTGAAAACAGCAGACGGTATCAATGCGCCATCTGCTGCTTGTTACGACGTTGTTAATACCTTGGTCTCTACCTCTCCGCTACACCCTCATTAGCCAAAATGTCGTTATCCAAACGGAGAAAAGTAGATAAGGAGTGTAGAATTTTCAAAGAAAAATGGACCACGTCCTATTTATTTACAGAGATGCACGGAAAACCTTTGTGCTTGGTGTGTTTGCAACAAAGTTTCGGTGATGAAGAAGTCGTGGGACAACTGAGAAGAGATAAGATTAGCAATTGTAGGCGGGTCTGAAACAACGATCAACTTTCATCCAGAGCCGGGAGTCAGTGGAGCAGTGGTAAAAAATGACTGTTGCTGTGAGAATGCGATTTGGATTTTGGCAATGTATGTGAAGTGGTTTTAAAGAATTCCTTTCTTTAAAGTCTCATTTTCAGTGCATTACTATATTTTTCAGTACCAGTTATTTTGTGCCTTTGTACAATCAGTGGAGATCAGTTTATATTATGATGTCAGTCATTTGTCTAAGGAAATATGAGGTGTTTCATGAAATGTTTTGTAAAAGGATAGTTCATTAAATTTCAATATTTTCCTAATGTTCTTGTGCTTCTTTACACCAAAACAAAGGAAAGACATGATATTTTGGTTATTTATAGCAGAGTATGGTATAATTTTAATGGTCCGGCCCACTTGACATCTCCCTAGGCCGTATGTGGCCCACGATGCGAAATGAGTTTGACACCCCTGCTCTA
>NW_026279739.1:2500-18486 GCF_023373465.1 Oncorhynchus keta
ACTCTAACCACTAGTCTACCTGCCGCCCCTCCACTCTAACCACTAGTCTACCTGCCGTCCCTCCACTCTAACCACTAGTCTACCTGCCGTCCCTCCACTCTAACCACTAGGCTACCTGCCGTCCCTCCACTCTAACCACTCGACTACCTGCCTCCCCTCCACTCTAACCACTAGGCTACCTGCCTCCCCTCCACTCTAACCACTAGTCTACCAGCCGTCCCTCCACTCTAACCACTAGTCTACCTGCTGCCCCTCCGCTCTAACCACTAGTCTACCTGCCACCCCTCCACTCTAACCACTAGGCTACCTGCCTCCCTCCCTCTAACCACTAGTCTACCTGCCCCCTCCACTCTAACCACTAGACTACCTGCTGCCCCTCCACTCTAACCACTAGTCTACCCTACTGTCCCTCCACTCTAACCACTAGTCTACCTGCCTCCCTCCCTCTAACCACTAGTCTACCTGCCGCCCCTCCACTCTAACCACTAGACTACCGGCCGCCCTCCACTCTAACCACTAGACTAGCTGCCTCCCCTCCACTCTAACCACTAGGCTACCTGCCGCCCCTCCACTCTAACCACTAGGCTACCTGCCTCCCCTCCACTCTAACCACTAGTCTACCTGCCTCCCCTCCACTCTAACCACTAGTCTACCTGCCGCCCCTCCACCCCTCCACTCTAACCACTAGTCTACCTGCCGTCCCTCTCCTCCCCTCCACTCTAACCACTAGACCACCGCCCCTCCACTCTAACCACTAGACTAGCTGCCTCCCCTCCACTCTAACCACTAGTCTACCTGCCGCCCCTCCACTCTAACCACTAGACTACCTGCCACCCCTCCCCTCTAACCACTAGACTACCTGCCTCCCCTCCACTCTAACCACTAGTCTACCTGCCGTCCCTCCACTCTAACCACTAGTCTACCTGCCGCCCCTCCACCCTAACCACTAGTCTACCTGCCGCCCCTCCACCCATCCACTCTAACCACTGGTCTACCTGCCGTCCCTCCACCCCTCCACTCTAACCACTAGTCTACCTGCCGTCCCTCCTCCCTCCACTCTAACCACTAGTCTACCTGCCGCCCCTCCACTCTAACCACTAGTCTACCTGCCGTCCCTCCACCCTCCACTCTAACCACTAGTCTACCTGCCTCCCCTCCACCACTCCACTCTAACCACTAGTCTACCTGCCGTCCCTCCACCACTCCACTCTAACCACTAGTCTACCTGCCGTCCCTCCACCCCTCCACTCTAACCACTAGTCTACCTGCCTCCCCCTCCCTCTAACCACTAGTCTACCTGCCGCCCCTCCACCCTCCACTCTAACCACTAGTCTACCTGCCTCCCCTCCACTCTAACCACTAGTCTACCTGCCTCCCCTCCACCACTCCCTCTAACCACTAGTCTACCTGCCGTCCCTCCACCACTCCACTCTAACCACTAGTCTACCTGCCTCCCTCCACTCTAACCACTAGTCTACCTGCCTCCTCCACCACTCCACTCTAACCACTAGTCTACCTGCCGTCCCTCCACCCTCCCTCTAATCACTAGTCTACCTGCCGCCCCTCCACCCCTCCACTCTAACCACTAGTCTACCTGCCGCCCCTCCACCCCTCCACTCTAACCACTAGTCTACCTGCCGTCCCTCCTCCCCTCCCTCTAACCACTAGTCTACCTGCCGTCCCTCCACCCCTCCACTCTAACCACTAGTCTACCTGCTGTCCCTCCTCCCCTCCACTCTAACCACTAGTCTACCTGCCGTCCCTCCACCCCTCCACTCTAACCACTAGTCTACCTGCTGTCCCTCCTCCTCCACTCTAATCACTAGTCTACCTGCCTCCTCCACCCCTCCACTCTAACCACTAGTCTACCTGCTGTCCCTCCTCCCTCCACTCTAACCACTAGTCTACCTGCCGTCCCTCCACCCCTCCACTCTAACCACTAGTCTACCTGCCTCCCCTCCACTCTAACCACTAGTCTACCTGCCTCCCCTCCACTCTAACCACTAGTCTACCTGCCGTCCCTCCACCACTCCACTCTAACCACTAGTCTACCTGCCTCCCCTCCATCCCTCCACTCTAACCACTAGTCTACCTGCCTCCCCTCCACTCTAACCACTAGTCTACCTGCCTCCCCTCCCTCTAACCACTAGTCTACCTGCCGTCCCTCCACCACTCCACTCTAACCACTAGTCTACCTGCCTCCCCTCCACTCTAACCACTAGTCTACCTGCCTCCCCTCCACCACTCCACTCTAACCACTAGTCTACCTGCCGTCCCTCCGTCCCTCCCTCTAACCACTAGTCTACCTGCCTCCCCTCCACCCCTCCACTCTAACCACTAGTCTACCCTGCCGTCCCTCCACTCTAACCACTAGACTAGCTGCCTCCCTCCACTCTAACCACTAGTCTACCTGCCTCCCCTCCCTCTAACCACTAGTCTACCTGCCGCCCCTCCACTCTAACCACTAGTCTACCTGCCGTCCCTCCACTCTAACCACTAGTCTACCCTGCCGCCCCTCCACTCTAACCACTAGTCTACCTGCCGTCCCTCCACTCTAACCACTAGTCTACCTGCCATCCCTCCACCCCTCCACTCTAACCACTAGTCTACCTGCCTCCCCTCCACTCTAACCACTAGACAGGAGAACATTATAATGGTATCTGTGTGACTGTACCTCTCCCACAGAGAGGTTGCTGACGGATCTGAGAGAGATGATCTTCTGGAAGGCGACGACAGAGAAGGCACTCTTCACCCTGATGGCCGTCCTCAGGTTAACAGCCCACAGTAGAGAGGCAAAGAAGGCTTTGGAGAACTCTGAGACGAACAGAGCCACACACAGACCCACACCGTGGAGCAGAGTAGACGACCCAGGGGTTTCTGCATAGTTCAGGATCTCATACACCAGAACCGCCTGGAACACACACACACACACACACACACACACACACACACACACACACACACACACACACACACACACACACACACACACACACACACACACACACACACACACACACATCAATAAACAGATGTTGTTGTTTTTAAACTTCAATAATGTGTTAAATGAATCATCTATGCAGGAAATGAATGAATTGGACATCACAGACAGTCCGATAAACACAGAGAGCGTGAAGAGGATGGTGACGAGGAAGGCCACCAGTGATCTGGTTCTTTGAAAGCGCATGAAGACTCCACCTAAAGAAGCTTTCTCTAGTCCCACTTTAGTTACCTCTTCCTCCCAAAGCCTCTCAAACCTACAGAGGAAGAAGAGTTTTGTCACAGACAACTCACAGAGCTTTCTCTAGTCCCACCTTAGCCACCTCTTCCTCCCAAAGCCTCTCAAACCTACAGAGGAAGAAGAGTTCATCAAATGCTGTCCTTTTTCTGTCACAGACAACTCACAGAGCTCAACCAAACACGCCGTTGCCAAGCACAGGGTGACAGGGGGGCCAAATAAACAAACGTTTAATTATATATTTTGAATTAATATTTAAACAGTTTACTTCCCCAAATGTGATGTGCTACATCACATGTTTATGATGAGTAACCCTGACGATGTGACTATACTCTCACAGATAACACCTTTACCTCAGTGGACTAACCCTGTCTGAAACCCTGACGATGTGACTATACTCTCACAGATATCACCTTTACCTCAGTGGGCTAACCCTGTCTGAAACCTGAAGAGTTGACTAAACTCTCACAGATAACACCTTTACCTCAGTGGGCTAACCCTGTCTGAAACCTGAAGAGTTGACTATACTCTCACAGATATCACCTTTACCTCAGTGGGCTAACCCTGTCTGAAACCTGAAGAGTTGACTAAACTCTCACAGATAACACCTTTACCTCAGTGGGCTAACCCTGTCTGAAACCTGAAGAGTTGACTATACTCTCACAGATAACACCTTTACCTCAGTGGACTAACCCTGTCTGAAACCCTGACGATGTGACTATACTCTCACAGATATCACCTTTACCTCAGTGGACTAACCCTGTCTGAAACCTGAAGAGTTGACTATACTCTCACAGATATCACCTTTACCTCAGTGGACTAACCCTGTCTGAAAACCTGAAGAGTTGACTAAACTGTCACAGATAACACCTAGGATTTACCTCAGTGGGCTAACCCTGTCTGAAACCTGAAGAGTTGACTAAACTCTCACAGATATCACCTTTACCTCAGTGGACTAACCCTGTCTGATACCTGAAGAGTTGACTATACTCTCACAGATATCACCTTTACCTCAGTGGACTAACCCTGTCTGAAACCTGAAGAGTTGACTATACTCTATAATAATAATAATATATGCCATTTAGCAGACGCTTTTATCAGCGACTTACAGTCATGTGTGCATACATTCTACGTATGGGTGATCCCGGGAATCGAACCCACTACCCTGGCGTTACAAGCGCCATGCTCTACCAACTGAGCTACAGAAGGACTCTCACAGATATCACCTTTACCTCAGTGGACTAACCCTGTCTGAAACCTGGAGAGTTGACTAAACTGTCACAGATATCACCTTTACCTCAGTGAGCTAACACAGTCTTTAGCCATGCTAACCTGTGTTCGATACCCAGTCCATATCACATTCATTGTCATAGACAAACATTTTCCCATTGACAGATAAGTCCAGGGCTTTAGCTCAGTGGGCTAACACGATTCAAAACCCGGTTGGTTATAGATTCATGGTGCGAGTCCCACATTCACAATGAGGCCCACCTCTTCCCATTGACAGACAATGCCTAGGCATTAGCTCAGTGGGCTAACTAGGGTTAACATAATGAGTCCCACCTCTTCCCATTGACAGACAATGCCCAGGCATTAGCTCCGTGGGCTAACTAGGGTTAACATAATGAGTCCCCACCTCTACCCATTGACAGACAATGCCTAGGCATTAGCTCAGTGGGCTAACTAGGGTTAACATAATGAGTCCCCACCTCTTCCCATTGACACGCAATGCCTAGGCATTAGCTCAGTGGGCTAACTAGGGTTAACATAATGAGTCCCCACCTCTTCCCATTGACAGACAATGCCTAGGCATTAGCTCAGTGGGCTAACTAGGGTTAACATAATGAGTCCCCACCTCTACCCATTGACAGACAATGCCTAGGCATTAGCTCAGTGGGCTAACTAGGTTAACATAATGAGTCCCACCTCTTCCCATTGACAGACAATGCCTAGGCATTAGCTCAGTGGGCTAACTAGGGTTAACATAATGAGTCCCCACCTCTTCCCATTGACAGACAATGCCTAGGCATTAGCTCAGTGGGCTAACTAGGGTTAACATAATGAGTCCCACCTCTTCCCATTGACAGACAATGCCTAGGCATTAGCTCAGTGGGCTAACTAGGTTAACATAATGAGTCCCCACCTCTTCCCATTGACAGACAATGCCTAGGCATTAGCTCAGTGGGCTAACTAGGGTTAACACAATGAGTCCCCACCTCTACCCATTGACAGACAATGCCTAGGCATTAGCTCAGTGGGCTAACTAGGTTAACATAATGAGTCCACCTCTTCCCATTGACACGCAATGCCTAGGCATTAGCTCAGTGGGCTAACTAGGGTTAACATAATGAGTCCCCACCTTTTCCCATTGGTTTCGGCCCCATCATGAGAAGACAGAGACAGGGAGCTCTTGTCCAGTCGGTTCCTGAACAGGCTCCACATCATGGGAGTCATCCAGGCAAACGAGGTGAAGGAGAAGAAGCCCCCATCGTCCATGGGGTTGGACCTGGACAGAGACCGACAACATCAGGGTGCAACAACTATTATAGACACTGTTGTATGGGGTATTATGGGTTAGGTTATTATGGGTTAGGGGTTATTATGGGATAGGGGTTAGGGTTATTATGGGTTAGGGGTTATTATGGGATAGGGGTTAGAGGGTATTATGGGTTAGGGGTTATTATGGGTTAGGGGTTAGGGGTATTATGGGTTAGGGGTTATTATGGGTTAGGGGTTAGGGCAGTATTAGGGTTATTATGGGTTAGGGGGCAGTATGGGATATGGGTCAGGGGTATTAGGGTTATTATGGGATAGGGGTTATTATGGGATAGGGTTATTATGGGATAGGGTTAGGGTTATTATGGGTTAGGGGTTATTATGGGATAGGGGTTAGGGGGTATTATGGGTTAGGGGTTATTATGGGATAGGGTTATTATGGGATAGGGGTTAGGGGTATTATGGGTTAGGGGTTATTATGGGTTAGGGGTATTATGGGTTAGGGGTTATTATGGGATAGGGGTTAGGGGCATTATGGGATAGGGGTTAGGGGCATTATGGGTTAGGGGGTTATTATGGGTTAGGGGTTATAATAGGCTATTATGGGTTAGGGGTTATTATGGGTTAGGGGTTAGGGGTATTAGGGTTATTATGGGTTAGGGGTATTATGGGATAGGGGTTAGGGATATTATGGGATAGGGGTTAGGGTATTATGGGTTAGGTTATTATGGGTTAGGGGTTATTATGGGATTAGGGTTAGGGGTTATGGGATAGGGGTTAGGGGTATTATGGGTTAGGATTATTATGGGTTAGGGTTAGGGGTATTATGGGTTAGGGGTATTATGGGATAGGGGTTAGGGGTATGGGTTAGGGGTATTATGGGATAGGGGTTAGGGGTTATTATGGGTTAGGGGTATTATGGGTTAGGGGTTAGGGGTATTATGGGTTAGGGTTATTATGGGATAGGGGTTAGGGGTATTATGGGTTAGGGGTATTATGGGATAGGGTTAGGGGTTATTATGGGTTAGGGGTATTATGGGTTAGGGGTTAGGGATTATGGGTTGGGGTTATTATGGGTTAGGGTATTATGGGTTAGGGGTATTATGGGTTAGGGGTTATTATGGGATAGGGGTTAGGGGTATTATGGGTTAGGGGTTATTATGGGTTAGGGGTTAGGGGCATTATTATGGGTTAGGGGTTATTATGGGTTAGGGGTTAGGGGTATTAGGGTTATTATGGGTTATGGGCCAGGGGCACATGGGATAGGGGTTAGGGTACGGGGATAGGGGTTAGGGGTATTATGGGTTAGGATTATTATGGGTTAGGGGGTTATTATGGGATAGGGGCCAGGGGTATTATGGGTTAGGGTTAGGGGTATTATGGGTTAGGATTATTATGGGTTAGGGGTTAGGGGTATTATGGGTTAGGGGTATTATGGGATAGGGGTTAGGGATATTATGGGTTAGGGGTATTATGGGTTAGGGCATTAGGGGTTATTATGGATAGGGTATTATGGGTTAGGGTTAGGGTATTATGGGTTAGGGTTATTATGGGATAGGGGTTAGGGGGTATTATGGGTTAGGGCATTATGGGTTAGGGGTTAGGGTTATTATGGGTTAGGGGGCATTATGGGTTAGGGTTAGGTATTATGGGACAGGGTTAGGGGCATTATGGGTTAGGGTTATTATGGGATAGGGGTTAGGGGCATTATGGGTTAGGGGTATTATGGGACAGGGTTAGGGGTTATTATGGGTTAGGGGTATTATGGGTTAGGGGTTAGGGGTATTATGGGTTAGGGTTATTATGGGTTAGGGGTTATGGGTATTATGGGTTAGGGGTTAGGGGTATTATGGGTTAGGGTTAGGGTATTATGGGTTAGGGGGTATTATGGGTTAGGGGTTAGGGGTATTATGGGATAGGGGTTAGGGCATTATGGGTTAGGGTTATTATGGGTTAGGGGTATTATGGTTTAGGGTATTATGGGTTACAAGAAAGGGGTATTATGGAGTTAGGGTTATTATGTGTTAGTTGTATTATGGGTTAGGGTTATTATGGATTAGGTTATTATGGGTTAGGGTTATTTTAGGGGTATTATGGGTTAGGGGTTAGGGGTATTATGGGTTAGGGGTATTATGGGTTAGGGGTATTATGGGTTAGGGTTATTATGGGTTAGGGTTATTATGGTTAGGGGTTAGTGTTATTATGGAGTAGGGTTAGAGGGTAGGGTTATTAGGGGGTAGGGGGTAGGGTTAGAGTGTAGGGTGAGAGTGTAAGGTTAGAGGGTAGGGTTAGAGGGTAGGGTTAGGGGGTAGGGTTATAGTGTAGGGTTAGGGGTAGGACTAGAGGGTATGGTTATTAGGGGTAGGGGTTAGGGGGTAGGGGGTAGGGTTATTATGGATTACGGGGTATGGTTAGAGGGTAGGGTTATTAGGGGGTAGAGGGAAGGGTTATTATGGATTAGGGTTATTATGGGTTAGGGTTATTATGGGTTAGGGTTATTATGGGTTAGGGTTATTATGGGTTAGGGTTATTATGGGTTAGGGGTTAGGGGTATTATGGGTTAGGGTTATTATGGTTAGGGGTTAGTGTTATTATGGGGTAGGGTTAGAGGGTAGGGTTATTAGGGGGTAGGGGGAAGGGTTATTATGGGTTAGGGGGTAGGGTTAAAGGGTGGGGTTATTAGGGAGTTGGAGTTAGGGGTTAGGGTTATTATGGGTTAGGGGTTAGGGGTTAGGGTTATTATGGGTTAGGGGTTAGGGGTTAGGGTTATTATGGGTTAGGTGTTAGGGGTTAGGGTTATTATGGGTTAGGGGTTAGGGGTTAGGGGTTAGGGTTATTATGGGTTAGGTGTTAGGGTTAGGGTTATTAGGGGTTAGGGGTTATTAGGGGTTAGGGGTTAGGGTTATTATGGGTTAGGGGTTAGGGTTATTATGGGTTAGGGGTTAGGGGTTAGGGTTATTAGGGGTTAGGTGTTAGGGGTTAGGGTTAGGGTTAGGGTTAGGGGGTTAGGGTTAGGGGGTTAGGTGTTAGGGGTTAGGGTTATTATGGGTTAGGGGTTAGGGGTTAGGGTTATTATGGGTTAGGGGTTAGGGTTAGGGTTATTATGGGTTAGGGGTTAGGGGTTAGGGGTTAGGGGTTATAAGGGTTAGGGGTTATTAGGGGTTAGGGGTTATTATGGGTTAGGGGTTAGGGGTTATTAGGGGTTAGGGGTTATTAGGGGTTAGGGGTTATTAGGGTATTATGGGGTAGGGGTGTGTAGTTGGGACGTACTTGTTTGAGAAGCGGAATGGGATCATGTTCTGCAGGCTGGTGTGGTACTTGAGGTGTTTGTTGGGAGGGGGGTCCTCTTCCCTGTAGTCCAGGGAAGGTAGGCCCTCTGGATTCATCTCCATGGTGGCAGTAGATTCATAATTCCATATAACACTATCACTTCTTTTCCTCTGTACATGGAGAAAGGAGGGGAGAGGGAGAGAGACCATTACAGTATAACAAGCCTTTATATCAAATGTACCATCAAAGAGTGTATTGTAACCAAGGAGGGGACAAATGTACCATCAAAGAGTGTATTGTAACCAAGGAGGGGACAAATGTACCATCAAAGAGTGTATTGTAACCAAGGAGGGGACAAATGTACCATCAAAGAGTGTATTGTAACCAAGGAGGGGACAAATGTACCACCAAAGAGTGTATTGTAACCAAGGAGGGGACACATGTACCATCAAAGAGTGTATTGTAACCAGGAGGGGACAAATGTACCACCAAAGAGTGTATTGTAACCAAGGAGGGGACAAATGTACCATCAAAGAGTGTATTGTAACCAAGGAGGGGACACATGTACCATCAAAGAGTGTATTGTAACCAAGGAGGGGACAAATGTACCACCAAAGAGTGTATTGTAACCAAGGAGGGGACAAATGTACCATCAAAGAGTGTATTGTAACCAAGGTCAGGGGACAAATGTACCACCAAAGAGACATGTCCTGGATTGTCAGAGGACAAAACCAGACATGTCCTGGGAGGGGACAAATGTGTCCATCAAAGAGTGTATTGTAACAAACACACATGTCCTGGAGCTGGGGACAGATGTACCATCAAAGAGTGTAGTGTAACCAAGGAGGGGACAAATGTACCATCAAAGACATGTGTATTGTAACCAAGGAGCCTGTTGTCAGGGACAAATGACCATCAAAGAGTGTATTGTTACCAAGGAGGGGACAAAATGTACCATCAAAGAGTGTATTGTAACCAAGGAGGGGACAAATGTACCCCAAGCTTCAATGGCAGAATCAAAGACGACAACAAAATCCACAGGAAACAAGATGGCAGAGAGAGAGAGAGAGACAGAGAGACAGAGAGAGAGAGAGAGAGAGAGAGAGAGAGAGAGAGACCACAGAGAAACAAGATGACAGAGAGAGTCCATCAGAGACAAACAGAGACAGAGAGAGAGAGAGAGAGAGAGAGAGTCCTGGAGAGACAAGATGGCAGAGGACAAACACTAGATGTCCTGGAGAGAGAGAGAGAGGAGAGAGACTAGACATGAGAGAGAGAGAGAGAGACCACACTAGGTCCTGGAGCTGTTGTCAGAGGACAAACACTAGACATGTCCTGGAGCTGTTGTCAGAGGACAAACACTAGACATGTCCTGGAGCTGTTGACAGAGGACAAAGCCTAGACATGTCCTGGAGCTGTTGTCAGAGGACAAACACTAGACATGTCCTGGAGCTGTTGTCAGAGGACAAACACTAGACATGTCCTGGAGCTGTTGTCAGAGGACAAACACTAGACATGTCCTGGAGCTGTTGTCAGAGGACAAACACTAGACATGTCCTGGAACTGTTGTCAGAGGACAAACACTAGACATGTCCTGGAGCTGTTGTCAGAGGACAAACACTAGACATGTCCTGGAGCTGTTGTCAGAGGTAGACATGTCCTGGAGCTGTTGACAGAGGACACAAGCCTAGACATGTCCTGGAGCTGTTGTCAGAGGACAAACACTAGACATGTCCTGGAGCTGTTGTCAGAGGACAAACACTAGACATGTCCTGGAGCTGTTGACAGAGGACAAAGCCTAGACATGTCCTGGAGCTGTTGTCAGAGGACAAACACTAGACATGTCCTGGAGCTGTTGACAGAGGACAAACACTAGACATGTCCTGGAGCTGTTGTCAGAGGACAAACACTAGACATGTCCTGGAGCTGTTGTCAGAGGACAAACACTAGACATGTCCTGGAGCTGTTGTCAGAGGACAAAGACTAGACATGTCCTGGAGCTGTCCTGACAGAGGACAAAGACTAGACATGTCCTGGAGCTGTTGTCAGAGGACAAACACTAGACATGTCCTGGAGCTGTTGTCAGAGGACAAACACTAGACATGTCCTGAAGCTGTTGTCAGAGGACAAACACTAGACATGTCCTGGAGCTGTTGTCAGAGGACAAACACTAGACATGTCCTGGAGCTGTTGTCAGAGGACAAACACTAGACATGTCCTGGAGCTGTTGTCAGAGGACAAACACTAGACATGTCCTGGAGCTGTTGTCAGAGGACAAACACTAGACATGTCCTGGAGCTGTTGTCAGAGGACAAACACTAGACATGTCCTGGAGCTGTTGTCAGAGGACAAACACTAGACATGTCCTGGAGCTGTTGTCAGAGGACAGACACTAGACATGTCCTGGAGCTGTTGACAGAGGACAAACACTAGACATGTCCTGGAGCTGTTGTCAGAGGACAAACACTAGACATGTCCTGGAGCTGTTGACAGAGGACAAACACTAGACATGTCCTGGAGCTGTTGACAGAGGACAAACACTAGACATGTCCTGGAGCTGTTGTCAGAGGACAAACACTAGACATGTCCTGGAGCTGTTGTCAGAGGACAAAGCCTAGACATGTCCTGGAGCTGTTGTCAGAGGACAAACACTAGACATGTCCTGGAGCTGTTGTCAGAGGGACAAACACTAGACATGTCCTGGAGCTGTTGTCAGAGGACAGACACTAGACATGTCCTGGAGCTGTTGTCAGAGGACAAACACTAGACATGTCCTGGAGCTGTTGACAGAGGACAAACACTAGACATGTCCTGGAGCTGTTGTCAGAGGACAAACACTAGACATGTCCTGGAGCTGTTGTCAGAGGACAAACACTAGACATGTCCTGGAGCTGTTGTCAGAGGACAAACACTAGACATGTCCTGGAGCTGTTGTCAGAGGACAAACACTAGACATGTCCTGGAGCTGTTGTCAGAGGACAAACACTAGACATGTCCTGGAGCTGTTGTCAGAGGACAAACACAAGACATGTCCTGGAGCTGTTGTCAGAGGACAAACACTAGACATGTCCTGGAGCTGTTGACAGAGGACAAACACTAGACATGTCCTGGAGCTGTTGTCAGAGGACAAACACTAGACATGTCCTGGAGCTGTTGTCAGAGGACAAACACTAGACATGTCCTGGAGCTGTTGTCAGAGGACAAACACAGACATGTCCTGGAGCTGTTGACAGAGGACAACACATGTCCTGGAGCTGTTGTCAGAGGACAAACACAAGACATGTCCTGGAGCTGTTGTCAGAGGACAAACACTAGACATGTCCTGGAGCTGTTGTCAGAGGACAAACACTAGACATGTCCTGGAGCTGTTGTCAGAGGACAAACACAAGACATGTCCTGGAGCTGTTGTCAGAGGACAAACACTAGACATGTCCTGGAGCTGTTGTCAGAGGACAAACACTAGACATGTCCTGGAGCTGTTGTCAGAGGACAAACACTAGACATGTCCTGGAGCTGTTGTCAGAGGACAAACACTAGACATGTCCTGGAGCTGTTGTCAGAGGACAAACACAGACAGGACAAACACTAGACATGTCCTGGAGCTGTTGTCAGAGGACAAACACTAGACATGTCCTGGAGCTGTTGTCAGAGGACAAACACTAGACATGTCCTGGAGCTGTTGTCAGAGGACAAACACTAGACATGTCCTGGAGCTGTTGACAGAGGACAAACACTAGACATGTCCTGGAGCTGTTGTCAGAGGACAGACTAGGGTCTCCCAGTCACACCATAATTCACACGGGAACAAACGACCTGAGGGCCCAGCAGAAATAATAATAATAATAATAATAATAATAATAATAATAATAATAATAATAATAATAATAATAATAATAATATAATAATAATAATAATAATAATAATAATAATAATAATAACAATAATAATAATATAATAATAATAATAATAATAATAATAATAATAATAATAATAATAATAATAATAATAATAATAATATAATAATAATAATAATAATAATAATAATAATAATAATAATAATAATAATAATATATGCCATTTAGCTGACGCTTTTATCCAAAGCGACTTACAGTCATGTGTGCATACATTCTACGTATGGGTGGTCCCGGGAATCGAACCCACTACCCTGGCGTTACAAGCGCCATGCTCTACCAACTGAGCTACAGAAGGACCGAGGGAGTGATTGAACAAGCTTCTTCTACTTTCCCCCAACGCACAAGTGGTTACATCCACCCTGCTACCATACAGTGGGTGAATGCAAGCATTTCCCTGGACTGTGAGGCCCAGACCTGCAAAGACGCCCCCCTCCCAGAAGGACCTGCACCAAGAGAACCCACTCCACACCCCTACACCAAGACCACAGCATCACCAGCCACACCCCAACCAGCCGAGACCCACCCAAACAAACCCGCCCATACACCAGCCCAAACCCCATCCTGCGACAGGCCCAACCCCCACCAGGCCCAACCCCCACTAATTCGCCTGCCCAAGCCCCATCCTAAGACAGACCCAACCCCCACTAATACACCCCCCACGCCCCATCCTGAGACAGAACCAACCCCCACTAACACACCCGCCCAAGCCCCATCCTGAGACAGGCCCAACCCCCACTAATACACACGCCCAAACCCCATCCTGAGACAGGCCCAACCCCCACTAATACACCCGCCCAAGCCCCATCCTGAGACTGACCCAACCCCCACTAATACACCCGCCCAAGCCCCATCCTGAGACAGACCCAACCCCCACGAATACACCCAAGCCCCCCTGAGAAGCCCCATTATGAGACAGGCCCAACCCCCACAATACACACCCGCCCAAGCCCCATCCTGAGACAGACCCAACCCCCACTAATACACCCTGCCCAAGCCCCATTATGAGACAGACCCAACCCCCCACGAATACACCCGCCCAAGCCCCATCCTGAGACAGACCCAACCCACCCCCCCACTAATACACCCGCCCAAGCCCCATCCTGAGACAGACCCAACCCCCACTAATACACCTGCCCAAGCCCCATTATGAGACAGGCCCAACCCCCACTAATACACCCGCCCAAGCCCCATCCTGAGACAGACCCAACCCCCACTAATACACCCGCCCAAGCCCCATTCTGAGACAGGCCCAACCCCCACTAATACACCCGCCCAAGCCCCATCCTGAGACAGACCCAACCCCCACTAATACACCTGCCCAAGCCCCATTATGAGACAGGCCCAACCCCCACTAATACACCCGCCCAAGCCCCATCCTGAGACAGACCCAACCCCCACTAATACACCCGCCCAAGCCCCATTATGAGACAGGCCCAACCCCCACTAATACACCCGCCCAAGCCCCATCCTGAGACCTAAGAGTATTTATCAGATGTTCAACAGGCTCTGCTCACACCTACTGTGATGGTCTGTGCCTAAACCACACAAAAACAGCACTAGACACTATGGAACAAAAATATTTTACGATCTCATCCTGGAATATCCAAGGTCATAGGTCATCAGCCTTTGGTCTAAAGAGGAACCTGGACTTCAAATAAATCAGAAATACAGACATTATCATCCTACAAGAAACCTGGTATAGAGGAGATGGACACACTGGTTGCCCTCTAGGTTACAGAGAGCTGGTAGTCCCATACACCACACTACCAGGTGGGTGGTATAGAGGAGATGGACCCACTGGTTGCCCTCTAGGTTACAGAGAGCTGGTAGTCCCATACACCACACTACCAGGTGGGTGGTATAGAGGAGATGGACCCACTGGTTGCCCTCTAGGTTACAGAGAGCTGGTAGTCCCATCCACCACACTACCAGGTGTGAAACATGGTATAGAGGAGATGGACCCACTGGTTGTCCTCTAGGTTACAGAGAGCTGTTAGTCCCATCTACCACACTACCAGGTGGGTGGTATAGAGGAGATGGAGCCACTGGTTGTCCTCTAGGTTACAGAGAGCTGGTAGTCCCATCCACCACACTACCAGGTGGGTGGTATAGAGGAGATGGACCCACTGGTTGTCCTCTAGGTTACAGAGAGCTGGTAGTCCCATCCACCACACTACCAGGTGGGTGGTATAGAGGAGATGGAGCCACTGGTTGTCCTCTAGGTTACAGAGAGCTGGTAGTCCCATACACCACACTACCAGGTGTGTGAAACAGTTGGGAAGAGACTTAGGGGGTATGCTAATTTGGTATAAAGCAGACCTAACCCACTATTAAATTAGTCAAAAAGGAACATTTTACATCTGGCTAGAAATGAATAAGGAAATGATCTGTACAGAGAAAAATGTCCTCATTCGAAATGATCTGTACAGAGAAAAACCTATATACCCCCCCCCCACTAGAATCCCCATACTTTAACGATGACAGCTTCTCCATCCTAGAGGGGGAGATCAACCATTTCCAGGCCTGTTGTTCCAGTCATCGGATGATTTTAGTAATCTCTTTGAAGTAGAAATAATGATCAATATAAGGTAAAAATATTAGAAATGTGAGGACACACATATAAGTTAAGTATACATTGATAATGTAGATCTGAACTTGTACATTTACATTTTACATTTGAGTCATTTAGCAGACGCTCTTATCCAGAGCGACTTGGTGACAAATTGGTGCATTCACCTTATGACATCCAGACCTTTGGACAGGAACATTAGCTAAGGGGCATGTCACGCCACCAATAGAATCTATGCCCCAATATTCTGAGCCAATAAGAGAATGGAAACTATGTAACAAATCAAATGAGGTGATGACATCATTATGTAAAGGTAGAAAAACGGTATAAAAGCCAAGCGCTAAGAATGAGGAGGCAGTTCTTCCATGGAGGTGCTCGGCTTTGTTGTCCTCTGTAATAATAGTCCAAAGGATGCTTTGTTGTCCTCTGTAATAATAGTCCATAGGATGCTTTGTTGTCCTCTGTAATAATAGTCCAAAGGATGCTTTGTTGAGCAATA
>NW_026279740.1:0-3695 GCF_023373465.1 Oncorhynchus keta
TTGACCTGTCTACTAAACTAAAGCCATTTGACCTGTCTACTAAACTAAAGCCATTTGACCTGTCTACTAAACTAAAGCCATTGACCTGACTACTAAACTAAAGCATTTGACCTGTCTACTAAACTAAAGCATTTGACCTGTCTACTAAACTAAAGCATTTGACCTGTCTACTAAACTAAAGCCATCTGACCTGTCTACTAAACTAAAGCCATTGACCTGTCTACTAAACTAAAGCCATTTGACCTGTCTACTAAACTAAAGCATTTGACCTGTCTACTAAACTAAAGCCATTTGACCTGTCTACTAAACTAAAGCATTTGACCTGTCTACTAAACTAAAGTATTTGACCTGTCTACTAAACTAACGCCAGTTGACCTGTCTACTAAACTAAAGCATTTGACCTGTCTACTAAACTAAAGCCATTTGACCTGTCTACTAAACTAAAGCATTTGACCTGTCTACTAAATTAAAGCATTTGACCTGTCTACTAAACTAAAGCCATTTGACCTGTCTACTAAACTAAAGCATTTGACCTGTCTACTAAACTAAAGCCATTTGACCTGTCTACTAAACTAAAGCATTTGACCTGTCTACTAAACTAAAGTATTTGACCTGTCTACTAAACTAAAGCCATTTGACCTGTCTACTAAACTAAAGCCATTTGACCTGTCTACTAAACTAAAGCATTTGACCTGTCTACTAAACTAAAGTATTTGACCTGTCTACTAAACTATTTGACGACTACTAAACCATTTGACCTGTCTACTAAACTAAAGCATTTGACCTGTCTACTAAACTAAAGCCAGTTGACCTGTCTACTAAACTAAAATTTGAGCATAAACTAAAGCCATTTGACCTGTCTACTAAACTAAAGCATTTGACCTTTCTACTAAACTAAACCTGACCTGTCTACTAAACTAAAGCCATTGACCTGACATTTGACCTGTCTACTAAACTAAAGCATTTGACCTGTCTACTAAACTAACGCCATTTGACCCATAAACTAAAGCATTTAAACTAAAGCCAGTTGACTTACAAACTAAAGCATTCACCTTAAACTAAAGCCACTTTTTGACCTAAAGCATTTCTACTAAACTAAAGTCTCCATTTGACCTGTCTACTAAACTAAACATTTGACCCCATTTGACCTGTCTACTAAACTAAAGCCATTTGACCTGTCTACTAAACTAAAGCATTTGACCTGTCTACTAAACTAAAGCATTTGACCTGTCTACTAAACTAAAGCCATTTGACCTGTCTACTAAACTAAAGCATTTGACCTGTCTACTAAACTAAAGCCATTTGACCTGTCTACTAAACTAAAGCATTTGACCTGTCTACTAAACTAAAGTATTTGACCTGTCTACTAAACTAAAACCAACGCCATTTGACCTGTCTACTAAACTAAAGCATTTGACCTGTCTACTAAAAACTAAAGCCATTTGACCTGTCTACTAAACTAAAACATTTGACCTGTCCTAAAGCCATTTGACCACTAAACTAAAGCATTTGACCTGTCTACTAAACTAAAGCCATTTGACCTGTCTACTAAACTAAAGCATTTGACCTGTCTACTAAACTAAAGCCAGTTGACCTGTCTACTAAACTAAAGCCATTTGACCTGTCTACTAAACTAAAGCCATTTGACCTGTCTACTAAACTAAAGCCATCTGACCTGTCTACTAAACTAAAGCCATTTGACCTGTCTACTAAACTAAAGCATTTGACCTGTCTACTAAACTAAAGTATTTGACCTGTCTACTAAACTAACGCCAGTTGACCTGTCTACTAAACTAAAGCATTTGACCTGTCTACTAAACTAAAGCCATTTGACCTGTCTACTAAACTAAAGCATTTGACCTGTCTACTAAACTAAAGCATTTGACCTGTCTACTAAACTAAAGCATTTGACCTGTCTACTAAACTAAAGCATTTGACCTGTCTACTAAACTAAAGCCAGTTGACCTGTCTACTAAACTAAAGCCATTTGACCTGTCTACTAAACTAAAGCATTTGACCTGTCTACTAAACTAAAGCATTTGACCTGTCTACTAAACTAAAGCCATTTGACCTGTCTACTAAACTAAAGCATTTGACCTGTCTACTAAACTAAAGCATTTGACCTGTCTACTAAACTAAAGCCATTTGACCTGTCTACTAAACTAAAGCATTTGACCTGTCTACTAAACTAAAGCCATTTGACCTTTCTAAAGCCATCTGACTACTAAGAAAACCAGTTGACCTGTCTACTAAACTAAAGCATTTGACCTGACTACTAAACTAAAGCATTTGACCTGTCTACTAAACTAAAAAACCTGCATTTGACCTGTCTACTAAACTAAAGCCATTTGACCTGTCTACTAAACTAAAGCATTTGACCTGTCTACTAAACTAAAGCCAGTTGACCTGTCTACTAAACTAAAGCATTTGACCTGTCTACTAAACTAAAGCCATTTGACCTGTCTACTAAACTAAAGCATTTGACCTGTCTACTATACTAAAGCCATTGACCGGTCTACTAAACTAAAGCACCATGGTTTGACCTGACTACTAAACTAAGCCATTTGACCTGTCTACTAAACTAAAGCCATTTGACCTGTCTACTAAACTAAAGCATTTGACCTGTCTACTAAACTAAAGCCAGTTGACCTGTCTACTAAACTAAAGCCATTTGACCTGTCTACTAAACTAAAAGCATTTGACCTGTCTACTAAACTAAAGCATTTGACCTGTCTACTAAACTAAAACATTTGACCCGTCTACTAAACTAAAGCCATCTGACCTGTCAATTAAACTAAAGCATTTGACCTGTCTACTAAACTAAAGCCAGTTGACCTGTCTACTAAACTAAAGCATTTGACCTGTCTACTAAACTAAAGCCATTTGACCTGTCTACTAAACTAAAGCCATCTGACCTGTCTACTAAACTAAAGCATTTGACCTGTCTACTAAACTAAAGCATTTGACCTGTCTACTAAACTAAAGCCATTTGACCTGTCTACTAAACTAAAGCATTTGACCTGTCTACTAAACTAAAGCATTTGACCTGTCTACTAAACTAAAGCCATTTGACCTGTCTACTAAACTAAAGCATTTGACCTGTCTACTAAACTAAAGCCAATTGACCTGTCTACTAAACTAAAGCATTTGACCTGTCTACTAAACTAAAGCATTTGACCTGTCTACTAAACCAAACATTTGACCTGTCTACTAAACTAAAGCCATTTGACCTGTCTACTAAACTAAAGCATTTGACCTGTCTACTAAACTAAAAGCCATTTGACCTGTCTATTAAACTAAAAAAGCATTTGACCTGTCTACTAAAACTAAAGCATTTGACCTGTCTACTAAACTAAAGCCATTTGACCTGTCTACTAAACTAAAGCATTTGACCTGTCTACTAAACTAAAGCATTTGACCTGTCTACTAAACTAAAGCATTTGACCTGTCTACTAAACTAAAGCATTTGACCTGTCTACTAAACTAAAGCATTTGACCTGTCTACTAAACTAAAGCCAGTTGACCTGTCTACTAAACTAAAAACATTTGACCTGTCTACTAAACTAAAGCCATCTGACCTGTCTACTAAACTAAAGGCATTTGACCTGTCTACTAAACTAAAGCCACGACCTGTCTACTAAACTAAATCCATTTGACCGACTACTAAACTAAAGCCATTTGACCTGTCTACTAAA
>NW_026279741.1:0-15040 GCF_023373465.1 Oncorhynchus keta
CCTATCATTTATATTAACCTTAAAGTAATGCTACTACATATTTTCCATACCAAACACCCTGGATAGAGAGGTTTACACACTAGAGAGATATTCATACCAAACACCCTGGATAGAGAGGTTAACACACTAGAGAGATATTCATACCAAACACCCTGGATAGAGAGGTTAACACACTAGAGAGATATTCATACCAAAAACCCTGGATAGAGAGGTTAACACACTAGAGAGATATTCATACCAAACACCCTGGATAGAGAGGTTAACACACTAGAGAGATATTCATACCAAACACACTGGATAGAGAGGTTTACACACTAGAGAGATATTCATACCAAACACCCTGGATAGAGAGGTTAACACACTAGAGAGATATTCATACCAAACACACTGGATAGAGAGGTTTACACACTAGAGAGATATTCATACCAAACACCCTGGATAGAGAGGTTAACACACTAGAGAGATATTCATACCATACACCCTGGATAGAGAGGTTAACACACTAGAGAGATATTAATACCAAACACCCTGGATAGAGAGGTTAACCTTCTACATTGATGCTCCAGTGTGTCTTACTGAACTATTAGAGTGAAATGTCATGTTGTGTTTGACACAGAGACACTGAGTCACCATCATACCAAATATGGATCCCTGGATAGATGGGCTCAGTGAATGTGGAGGTGAATGTGTTCAGGTGGGTCAGTGTGTCAGAGGAGGCTCTATAGAAGGACAGAGTGCCGGCTGGCCAGTCCAGATACACTCCTACTCTGTGGGAGCTGGAGGAGGGGACGTCTATGGTAGTGGGATTATTATTGTGCCAGGCAATGTAATTGTTGTCAGAGCAGTTCAGAATCCAGGACTTGTCATTAAATCCAAGACAACAGTCCTGAACCCCTCCTCTCCTGCTGATTCCTTTATATGTCACTCCTATATCAGCCCTTCTCCCACTCCACTCTACCTCCCAGTAACAGCGCCCAGTCAGACCCTCTCTACACAGCACCTGTCCACAGTCCTTAAATCTCTCTGGGTGATCAGGATACGGCTGCTCCTCTCTCCTACATGTCACCTTTCTGTTTTCCTCAGACAGAGAGAGGAGTCTGTTTACTGTGTTTAGGTCCAGTGTGAGATCACAGACATCTGATGGATGAAACCAGACACAATATTAGAAATCATCATCATTCACATTAGAATGTTAACTCACTTTTCACTAATTCATTTAATGTAGATGTTTCTAGGTATCAAAAGGAGAAGTTAAGGTAACTTGAGACTTGTTGAATGATCATATATTATACTGCATGGTAATATAAAACACACTTATTCCCATTAATTACACACACACACACACACACACACACACACACACACACACACACACACACACACACACACACACACACACACACACACACACACACACACACACACACACACACACACACACACACACACACACACACACACACACACACACACACACACACACACACACACACACACACACACACACACACACACACACACACACACACACACACACACACACACACACACACACACACACACACACACACACACAGTCAAATCAACTCTTTGTAAACTTTGGTGTCCCTGATTTCTGCTTCTGTAGAACTACAGCTGATATTTAATATGACAAAATAAGTAATGATGGTGGTCTTTGACTTTGATTTAAATTAAGACTTATTCTTAGTCATATTCTTCACAGCAGTCAACACTCACATTTTCTAAGTCCAGGTTTCATTCTGTTCTCTCCACCATGTCCCACACTGTAGCGGTAAGCAGAAGAACAGACAGTCATTGAGGGATACACCTGAACACACACACACACTCATGCACAAACACAGTCAGCAAATACCATTGGCCAAGTGGTGGTAAGAATGTTTGTCTTAACTTTTGTGATAAGTCAAACTTGTCTGATTTGAACATTGACACAAACCCTCTACATACTTGAGTTTCTCCAGTCTGCAGTGTGGATCCTCCAGTCCAGCAGAGAGCAGTCTGACTCCTGAGTCTCTTGGGTGATTGTAGCTCAGATCCAGCTCTCTCAGGTGTGAGGGGTTTGACCTCAGAGCTGAGACCAGAGAAGCACAGCCTTCCTCTGTGACTAGACAGCGTGACAGCCTGCAAAGAGTCAAATCATATTAAAACCACACTGCTATTCTTTGGTGGTGAAAATAGTGGCAGGATAATTATTTTCAACATATTCAGATATATCAGTGTCCTGAAACCTTCCATATCTATTCAGAAATGAATGTATCCTTATTAGAAATGACAAATGATCAAAGTATTGCATGCAGAGAGAAACATGTATCGTACAAATATTATAGTAGACTGACCAGACCAGTTTAAAAAGCAGTATCAGTCAGAAGACAGACAGTGAGGTATCAGATTTAGATTGTATTGAGTATACAGTCCACACCATATCTATTTAGACAGTGAGGTATCAGATTTAGATTGTATTGAGTATACAGTCCACATCATATCTATTTAGACAGTGAGGAATCAGATTTAGATTGTATTGAGTATACAGTCCACATCATATCTATTTAGACAGTGAGGAATCAGATTTAGATTGTATTGAGTATACAGTCCACACCATATCTATTTAGACAGTGAGGTATCAGATTTAGATTGTATTGAGTATACAGTCCACATCATATCTATTTAGACAGTGAGGTATCAGATTTAGATTGTATTGAGTATATAGTATATAATTGAATTGTATTTAATGTATGTATTTGAATTGTATTGAGTATATATATATTTATATTTATATATATATATATATATAATGTCACCTTTTATTTGAGGGTATTTTAATCACTGTTAAGAAAAATAAAGTAAATAAATATAATAATTAAAAATGAAAACAATTTATGTTTCCAGTCTCCCCATTTGAAGAAGTCTTAAGTATTCTGAACAATTCACTCATAGTGTATTAAAATAGTCAACAATTTTTTTGTTGTAAACTCGTTGGTTGCATTTGCAGTTTGTTTTGGTTGTGTTTTGCCCAATAATAAAATGGTGGATGATGAGTGGAGTACTTTTCTGTCTAAGAGAGTAGATAACATGTTTCTAAACAAAAATAAATTAATCCTGATGATGCCATGATTAAGAAAAATCATGAAAGAGTCATGAATAATAATGAGTGAGAAAGTTACAGAGGCTACAACAAAACATGCTAACCTCTCACCATTACCAATAACAGAGGCTACAACAAAACATGCTAACCTCTCACCATTACCAGTAACAGAGACTACAACAAAACATGCTAACCTCTCACCATTAACAATAACAGAGGCTACAACAAAACATGCTAACCTCTCACCATTACCAATAACAGAGGCTACAACAAAACATGCTAACCTCTCACCATTACCAGTAACAGAGACTACAACAAAACATGCTAACCTCTCACCATTACCAATAACAGAGGCTACAACAAAACATGCTAACCTCTCACCATTACCAATAACAGAGACTACAACAAAACATGCTAACCTCTCACCATTAACAATAACAGAGGCTTCAACAAAACATGCTAACCTCTCACCATTACCAATAAGAGATTCTACAACAAAACATGCTAACCTCTCAACATTACCAATAACAGAGGCTACAACAAAACATACTAACCTCTCACCATTAACAATAACAGAGGCTTCAACAAAACATGCTAACCTCTCACCATTACCAATAAGAGATTCTACAACAAAACATGCTAACCTCTCACCATTACCAATAAGAGATTCTACAACAAAACATGCTAACCTCTCACCATTACCAATAACAGAGGCTACAACAAAACATACTAACCTCTCACCATTACCAATAACAGAGGCTACAACAAAACATGCTAACCTCTCACCATTACCAATAACAGAGGCTACAACAAAACATACTAACCTCTCACCATTACCAATAACAGAGGCTACAACAAAACATGCTAACCTCTCACCATTACCAATAACAGAGGCAAAAAACAAAACATACTAACCTCTCACCATTACCAATAACAGAGGCTACAACAAAACATGCTAACCTCTCACCATTATCAATAAGAGATTCTACAACAAAACATGCTAACCTCTCACCATTACCAATAAGAGATTCTACAACAAAACATGCTAACCTCTCACCATTACCAATAACAGAGGCTACAACAAAACATACTAACCTCTCACCATTACCAATAACAGAGGCTACAACAAAACATGCTAACCTCTCACCATTACCAATAACAGAGGCTACAACAAAACATGCTAACCTCTCACCATTACCAATAACAGAGACTACAACAAAACATGCTAACCTCTCACCATTACCAATAACAGAGACTACAACAAAACATGCTAACCTCTCACCATTACCAATAACAGAGACTACAACAAAACATGCTAACCTCTCACCATTACCAATAACAGAGACTACAACAAAACATGCTAACCTCTCACCATTACCAATAACAGAGGCTACAACAAAACATGCTAACCTCTCACCATTACCAATAACAGAGGCTACAACAAAACATGCTAACCTCTCACCATTACCAATAACAGAGACTACAACAAAACATGCTAACCTCTCACCATTACCAATAACAGAGACTACAACAAAACATGCTAACCTCTCACCATTACCAATAACAGAGACTACAACAAAACATGCTAACCTCTCACCATTACCAATAACAGAGACTACAACAAAACATGCTAACCTCTCACCATTACCAATAACAGAGACTACAACAAAACATGCTAACCTCTCACCATTACCAATAACAGAGGCTACAACAAAACATGCTAACCTCTCACCATTACCAATAACAGAGGCTACAACAAAACATGCTAACCTCTCACCATTACCAATAACAGAGACTACAACAAAACATGCTAACCTCTCACCATTACCAATAACAGAGACTACAACAAAACATGCTAACCTCTCACCATTACCAATAACAGAGACTACAACAAAACATGCTAACCTCTCACCATTACCAATAACAGAGACTACAACAAAACATGCTAACCTCTCACCATTACCAATAACAGAGGCTACAACAAAACATGCTAACCTCTCACCATTACCAATAACAGAGGCTACAACAAAAACATGCTAACCTCTCACCATTACCAATAACAGAGACTACAACAAAACATGCTAACCTCTCACCATTACCAATAACAGAGACTACAACAAAACATGCTAACCTCTCACCATTACCAATAACAGAGGCTACAACAAAACATGCTAACCTCTCACCATTACCAATAACAGAGACTACAACAAAACATGCTAACCTCTCACCATTACCAATAACAGAGGCTACAACAAAACATGCTAACCTCTCACCATTACCAATAACAGAGGCTACAACAAAACATGCTAACCTCTCACCATTACCAATAAGAGATTCTACAACAAAACATGCTAACCTCTCACCATTACCAATAACAGAGGCTACAACAAAACATACTAACCTCTCACCATTACCAATAACAGAGGCTACAACAAAACATACTATCCTCTCACCATTACCAATAACAGAGGCTACAACAAAACATACTAACCTAACTAACTAACTACTAACTAACTAACTAATCACAAGCTTGATGTAATCACTGCAAGCAAAGAATATTGGACAAAACACTAAACTTATGACTAAATTAATTTGTTCAAATAATTAAGACTAAATTATACAATTATAAAATATATATATATGCTGGAGCATAGCACCAAATGTAAAACTGTAAGTTTCACTGTCCAAACACATATGGTGTGGACTATGTGTGTCTGGTAAACACATGTGGATCTGGTGAACAGTTATCACTTGTTGACCAACTACAGGAATACTGACCTCAGAGTCTCCAGTTTACAGTGGGGATTCCCCAGTCCAGCAGAGAGCAGCTTCACTCCTGAATCCTTCAGGTCATTGTTACTCAGATCCAGCTCTCTCAGGTGTGAGGGGTTTGACCTCAGAACTGAGACCAGAGAAGCACAGCCTTCCTCTGTGACTCTGCAGCCTGACAGCCTGACAAAGAGATCATCATGACTTCACAAACACACTGTTAATTTAACACCAGTAGTGTAGAAGGACAATGGTAGATGCATTTGGTTTATTCTATCAAACAACATATAGATTCATCTTCCATCTCCTAGATTTGTATGGTCATATTGTTATACTAATGTGAAAATCAATGCATTTACTCAATATGTTATTCAATATAATATTATAGACATATTATAAAACATATTTTTCTCTAAACTGAATATTTATTCATTCCTTTATTTATTCCTGATGATTAATACTTAAATATCATTTTATTTACTCACAGAGCAGCTCTGGAGGCTTTGACCACTGGCAGCAGCCTCAGAAGACCTTCCTCTGATCTGGAGTATTTCTTCAGGTCAAACACATCCAGCTCCTTTTCTGAAGTCAGCAACACAAAGACCAGAGCTGACCACTGTGCAGGTGACAGGTTGGGTTCTGAGAGACTTCCTGATCTCAGGTAGCTTTGGATCTCCTCCACTAGAGAATGGTCATTCAGTTCATTCAGACAGTGGAACAGATTGATGCTCCTCTCTGGAGAGGGATTCTCCCTGATCTTCTCCTTGATGTACTTGACTGTTTCTTCATGGGTCTGTGAGCTGCTTCTTGTCTTTGTCAGTAGACCTCGTAAGTGCTTCTGATTGGACTCCAGTGAGAGGCCCAGAAGGAAGCGGAGGAAAAGGTCCAGTTTTCCCGTCTCACTTTGTAAGGCTTTATCCACAGCACTCTTGTAGAAAGCAACTGCAGAGTCATCTTTTGTTTGCAGTTTGTCCATTAGATTCTCATTGTTGTTGATGAATGAGAGGAACACATATACAGCAGCCAGAAACTCCTGAATGCTCAGATGAACGAAGCAATACACCTTGTCCTGGTACAGCACACATTCCTCTTTAAAGAGCTGTGTGCACAATCCTGAGTACACTGAGGCTTCATTAACATCAATGCCAGACTCTTTCAGGTCTTCTTCATAGAAAATCAGATTGCCCTTCACAAGCTGTTGAAAAGCCAGTTTTCCCAGTGACAGAATGCTCTCTTTATTCCAGTGTGGACCTGTCTCTTCTTTCCCAAGATACTTTTCATTCTTCTGTTTGGTATGAAACACCACAAGGTGTGTGTACATCTCAGTCAGAGTCTTGGGCATCTCTTCTCTCTTATGTTTCAGCATGTATTCAAGGACTATAGCAGAAATCCAACAGAAGACTGGAATGTGGCACATGATGTGGAGGCTCCTTGATGTCTTTATGTGTGAGATGATTCTGCTGGCCAGGTCCTCATCACTGAATCTCTTCCTGAAGTACTCCTCCTTCTGTGGGTCATTGAACCCTCGTACCTCTGTCACCTGGTCAACACATCCTGAAGGGATCTTATTGGCTGCTGCAGGTCGGGTAGTTATCCAGAGGAGAGCAGAGGGAAGCAGATTTCCCTTGATGAGATTTGTCAGCAGAACATCCACTGAGGTTGACTCTGTGACGTCCCAACAGATCTTGTTCTTCTGGAAGTCTAGGGGCAGTCGGCACTCATCCAGACCATCAAAGATGAACAGAACTTTGTACTTGTCATAGTTGGAGATTCTTGATTGTTTCGTTTCCATTGAGAAGTGATTAAGAAGATCAACCAAAGTGTGTTTGTCCTCTTTCATCAAATTCAGCTCCCGGAAAGGGAATGAAAATACAAATTGGACATCCTGATTTGCTTTTCTTTCAGCCCAATCCAGAATGAACTTCTGCACAGAGACTGTTTTCCAATGCCAGCGATTCCCTTTGTCAGTACAGTTCTGATAGGTTTGTCTTGTCCAGTTAAGGGTTTGAAGATGTCGTTACATTTGATTGCAGTCTCTGGTCTTGCTTGTTTCCTGGTTGTTGTCTCAATCTGTCTCAGCTCATGTTCATTATTGACCTCTCCTGTTCCACCCTCTGTGATGTAGAGCTCTGTGTAGATCTTATTGAGAAGTGTTGGGTTTCCTTGTTTAGAGATCCCCTCAAATACACATTGAAACTTCTTCTTTAGATTAGATTTGAGTTCACGTTGGCAAATCACATCAGGATCATCTGAATCTAAAAATAACACAGAGGATATTAATATTACGTCTTTTTTTAATGTCTACAGTATTGAAGGACTGTTATAAAGTTTTAAATTATAATAATTTATTATCTTAACTGACTGTATAAATGTGTAACTGTTTTCATCCTGACCCCTCCTGTCTCAGCCTCCAGTATTTATGCTGCAGTAGTTTATGTGTCGGGGGCTAGGGTCAGTTATATCTGAGTACTTCTCCTGTCCTATTCGGTGTCCTGTGTGAATTTAAGTGTGCTCTCTCTAATTCTCTCTTTCTTTCTCTCTTTCTTTCTTTCTTTCTCTCTCTCGGAGGCCCTGAGCCCTAGGACCATGCCTCAGGACTACCTGACAGGATGACTCCTTGCTGTCCCCAGTCCACCTGGCCGTGCTGCTGCTCCAGTTTCAACTGTTCTGCCTTATTATTATTGGACCATGCTGGTCATTTATGAACATTTGAACATCTTGGCCATGTTCTGTTATAATCTCCACCCGGCACAGCCAGAAGAGGACTGGCCACCCCACATAGCCTGGTTCCTCTCTAGGTTTCTTCCTAGGTTTTGGCCTGTCTAGGGAGTTTTTCCTAGCCACCGTGCTTCTACACCTGCATTGCTTGCTGTTTGGGGTTTTAGGCTGGGTTTCTGTACAGCACTTTGAGATATCAGCTGATGTACGAAGTGCTATATAAATAAATTTGATTTGATTTGATTCACAATGCTAAGTTCATTAACTAACTAAATCTGTAAATGTTTTCATAATGCATTACAGACTGGTGTGACTGATTATATTATTATTGGTATTATTGATGGTATTATTAATGTTCTCTCTCTCTCTCTAAATGAATCACCACAACACATCCCTGCTGCTACTTGATGAGGTCACTAGGTGTTGTGTTAAGGCTGCTACAATATCATTGCGTTACACAGCTACTTTAGCTGTACTTTAGCTACAGCTTTAAATGTTATAAAACAGCATTCAACATGAGGCAGACAGATCTTACATTTCTCCAGTGTGTCAGCAAGCTCCTTCTGGTTCATTTTCCTCAGGACGTGCAGTGTGATCTTCAGAGCCCCCTCTCTGGCACTGCTCTCCTGCTTCTCATCTTCAGCATCCACCACTTCCTTATCCTGCTTCTGACTCTCAAAGCCTTCTGGGAGTTCTGGACTAAGAATCCTCTTGAACATCTTCAGCTCGTTCCTCACAAATGTCATAATATTCTCTTCAAGCAACTGAAATAAATCAAGTAAATAAGTTAATGAATAATTGGCAGGTAAACAAAAACAAATGTACATAACAGGACCACATACACTGAATACGGAGGCCAGGTCTGTTTGATGACTCTGGGAAGACTGACCACTGAGAATCTCTGACTCTGATCTCTCCTGTTGGTTTCTGTGGACAAAACATGATCTTACTACATCTCCTCATCCAGGAGTACACACACACACACACACACACACACACACACACACACACACACACACACACACACACACACACACACACACACACACACACACACACACACACACACACACACACACACACACACACACACACACACACACACACACACACACACACACAGGGAGGCAATGTTGTGTTTGTATAGTATTGTTTTAGGACTATGAAAATGGACAAAAGGATGAGCCTATGGATTATGAAAACAACAACAATAAATGGGAAAATGGGAGGAGAAATGACTAGAGACAGTGTTGTTTAACTCACTGACCCAGGACCCATGAGTTCTTCTTACCTTTGTTCAGTAGAAAAGTCTCCCTCTCTAAACTGTATAGGTTGACTCATAGACTTGTCACTCTTCATGGACACACAGCTGGGAACAGGGGAGGCTGGTCTCTCCTGCTTGATTTGACTTCAACACAACAGAGACAAACATTACATCTCTTATCTATTCTGAGCTCAGATGAGGAAACATAAGAGTTTCATTCCAAAACGCAATATCTCACTTTTCGGAAATGTTCGTAAATGAGCTTTTATTGTTTAAAGAAATTAGGAAAATAGATGTGAGGTGTTCAATAACATGTATTTGTTTAAAATCACTTGATTCTATCCATTTCAGAGAGACAAAAGTTATTTTTTTGCAAAAATCTACCTCACTCTCAGATGTGACCGAACGGCTCGTGTCTACCTCACTCTCAGATGTCAGATGTGACCGATTCGGTCTCACGTAGCAACATTTGAAATTGTGTTTTTACATAAATAAAATTAGAGACTATAAAATGGTATTTATTTGTTTATTTCTCCTTTATTTAACCAGGTAGGCCAGTTGAACCCCTTCAACTCATCCAGAACGCCGCAGCACGTCTGGTGTTCAACCTTCCCAAGTTCTCTCACGTCATCCCGCTCCTCCGTTCTCTCCACTGGCTTCCAGTTGAAGCTCGCATCCGCTACAAGACCATGGTGCTTGCCTACGGAGCTGTGAGGGGAACGGCACCTCAGTACCTCCAGGCTCTGATCAGGCCCTACACCCAAACAAGGGCACTGCGTTCATCCACCTCTGGCCTGCTCGCCTCCCTACCACTGAGGAAGTACAGTTCCCGCTCAGCCCAGTCAAAACTGTTCGCTGCTCTGGCCCCCAATGGTGAAACAAACTCCCTCACGACGCCAGGACAGCTGAGTCAATCACCACCTTCCGGAGACACCTGAAACCCCACCTCTTTAAGGAATACCTAGGATAGGATAAGTAATCCCTCTCACCCCCCTTTAAGATTTAGATGCACTATTGTAAAGTGACTGTTCCACTGGATGTCATAAGGTGAATGCACCAATTTGTAAGTCGCTCTGGATAAGAGCGTCTGCTAAATGACTTAAATGTAAATGTAAATGAGAACAAGTTCTCATTTACAACTGTGACCTGGACAAGATAAAGCAAAGCAGTGTGACACAAACAACAACACAGAGTTACACATGGATAAAATAGACGTACAGTCAATAACACAATAGAAAAGCATGTATACAGTGTGTGCAAATGGCATAAGGAGGTAAAGCAATAAATTGGCCATAGTTGCAAAGTAATTACAATTTAGCAAATTAAAACTGGAGTGATTTACAGATGGGCTGTGTACAGCTGTAGCAATCGGTAAGCTGCTCAGATAGCTGATATTAAAGTTTGTGAAAGAGATGTAAGTCTCCAACTTCAGCGATTTTTGTAATTCGTTCCAGTCATTGGCAGCAGAGAACTGGAAGGAAAGGTGGCCAAAGGAAGTGTTGGATTTGGGGATGACTAGTGAGATATACCTGCTGGATCGCGTGCTACGTGTGGGTGTTGTTATGGTGACCAGTGAGCTGAGATAAGAAGGAGCTTTACCTAGCAAAGACTTATAGATGACCAGGAGCCAGAGGGTCTGGCAACGAATATGTAGCGAGAGCATACAGGTTGCAGTGGTGGGTGGTATATGGGGCATTGGTGACAAAACGGATTGCACTGTGATAGACTGCATCCAGTTTGCTGAGTAGAGTGTTGGAGGCTATTTTGTAAATGACATCGCCGAAGTCGAGGATCGGTAGATGGTCAGTTTTACGAGGGTATGTTTGGCAGCGTGAGTGAATGAGGCTTTGTTGCGAAATAGGAAGCCGATTCTAGATTTAATTTTGGATTGGAGATGCTTAAATGAGTCTGGAAGGAGAGTTTACAGTCTAGCCAGACACCTAGGTATTTGTCGTTGTCCGCTAGGCGGGCGGGCGGGTGCGGGCTGCGATCGGTTGAAAAGCATGCATTTAGTTTTACTAGCGTTTAAGAGCAGTTGGAGGCCACGGAAGGAATGTTGTATGGCATTGAAGCTTGTTTGGAGGTTAATTAACACAGTGTCCTTAGAAGGGCCAGGTGTATACAGAATGGTGTCGTCTGCATAGAAGTGGATCAGGGGATCACCCGTAGCAAGAGCGACATCGTTGATATATACAGAGAAAGACTCGGCCCGAGAATTGAACCCTGTGGTACCCCCATAGAGACTGCCAGAGGTCTGGACAACAGGCCCTTCGATTTGAACCACTGAACTCTCTCTGAGAAGTTGTTGGTGAACCAGGTGAGGCAGTCAATTGAGAAACCAAGGCTGTTGAGTCTGCCAATAAGAATGTGGTGATTGACATAGACGAAAGCCTTGGCCAGGTCGATGAAGACGGCTGAGAAGGTACTCAGAGCTAGAATATGGTATATCATACACCACAGTTGAGGAACAATGGGAAAGTAATTCTGCTTTGAACGTTTGAACATTGATTAACCTCACTTTTGAGAAAATGGCCTTTCAATGTTTTGGCACCTACTGTAGAGCTCTTCTTTGTCTACAGGGCTGTTATTTTGGCAGATCATGTCACCCATCTAAATAAAAATTTTTTTTATATATAATGTTAACTAAATGTACAATGTTTTTGGTTAACCTGTTGCGACTCTAGGGGCAGTATTCTCATTTTGGGGAAAAAACGTTCCCGTTTTAAACGGGATATTTTGTCAGGACAAAATGCTAGAATATGCATATAATTTACAGCTTTGGATAGAAAACACTCTAACGTTTGCAAAACTGTAAAGATATTGTCTGTGAGTATAACAGAACTGATGTTGCAGGCGAAAGCCTGAGAAAAATCTAATCTGGAAGTGCCCCATATTTTGAAAGCGCTGCGTACAATGAGTCCCCATTGAGCTGTGAATGTGCTATGAACCAGCTTACGCTTTCTACGTAGTCCCCAAGGTGTCTACAGCATTGTGACGTAGGGGGCTACGCCCCGTAGGGGGCTACATTGCGCAAGTGGTCACATGATGCTCCCTGAGAAAATCTTGCGTAAAGTACAGAGGTAGCCATTATTCCAATCGCTTCTACTGAAAAACCAATTGTCCCGGTGGATATATTATCGAATAGATATTTGAAAAACACCTTGAGTATTGATTCTAAACAACGTTTGCCATGTTTCTGTCAATATTATGGAGCTAATTTGGAGAAAAAAATTGTTGTTGTCGCAATTTCCGGTCGATTTCTCAGCCAAACGTGAAGAACAAACAGAGCTATTTCGCCTACAAAAATAATATTTTGGGAAAAAATGAACTTTGGCTATCTACCTGGGAGTCTCGTGAGTGAAAACATCCGAAGTTCATCAAAGGTAAATAATAATAATAATAATATATTTCACTTGTGATTTTCACGAATAGGAATATTTTCTAGGAAGATTTATGTCCGTTGCGATATGCTAATTAGTGTCAGATGATGACAACGGTCCCGTTCACGGGCTGGGGTGTCACGAGAGGTTAATGTCAGTTTCATTGTTTGTTACGGATACAGTTATCCTGTGTGTGTGTGTATCCTGTGTGTGTGTTTCTTTCTCTCCTTCTCCCCTCACAGGTGAAAACCATCACTCCCCAATCAGTCAACAATCAATCATCAATCAGAAGACACACCTCCTCTTACTTCCTACCCTATCACAGTTCCTTCCCCATGGTTTAAAAACCCCATCATTTGTTTGCTCTAGAGCTCAATCCCTAGCTCAATCTCTAGCTCAATCTCTAGCTTAATCTCTAGCTCAATCTCTCTGTAAATGCCATATCTGTAGGTCTCTGTGTTTCACTCTCGCTTTGTGTCTTAACCTCTCTTTTGTTTAAGCACCTCATAGCACTTACTTTGTCATCACCTGTGAGTATTGTTTTTGGTTATGGTGTTTGTTTGTTGCTGGTGGGAAAAGGGGGAAACCAAGACAAGTCGCCCATGGGCATACACTACCCGTAGGTGAACTTTATTAAATACACTAGTTAGAACTGGGCGGAACACCCACTGTATTTTTGGTTAGTTAGTTAGCTGTTGTTAAAGTAGGCTAGTCTAGCTTAGGGGTGTTTTTGATGTTTATTGTTTCTTTCCTTGGGTCCAGCTCAGCCCCTTTTCCTGCTCCCCCATTACCGTGTGTTTATAAATAAACCTGGAGTTTGACGGTAGATTTCTGTTGTCGTGGTTATTTCGTGCACACTTTTACTTTGTCACAATAATAATTTGCATGCGTTATGTTACGGGTCTCATTACCATCCCCCTAGACTGTCGGGCCAAAAGGGATTCGTAACACAATAAATGGTTATTTTATGGTTGTAAGTGGTGAAATGAACTAGAAAATGTTATATAATTACTACTTAATAAGGAATTACACATTATTCAGTACTACTGCAGTTGCTACATAATTCCAATAGATGGCAGCATAAGACCACTAATGACATTTCAGAAGATTAGTTTAGTTTTCTCCTGGATACACCACCACTCCCCTCACAGGAAAACTCCTGTGCGCTTTGTTCTGTCCCCTTCCACACTGCTAATGCAAGAAGAAGAACTTAAAAAGCATTTGACAGATTACTGTGAAGTAGTATAATGATGTTTAATATTACCTGTTTTATGCTCATGTTTTGAAGTCATACTTTATTACTAAAACGATTATCAATAAGCCTGAACATTAAGTCAGTCATCTCTGGTTGAGAAAAACTTATTCTCATAGTACATTCATTGTCAAATTAATCGACCATCATCAAGCTGCTCTGCCTTCTCGAGCAATTAGTCAACTCATCCCCACTAAAAAGCTTGTGTCGTTACTCTGCCTTCTCCGGGGCATGTTGAGGTAAATTTACTAACCGGGAGGGTTGAATGATGTAATTTATTGGGGGCTGGAAGACGCACTCTTGTCTTTTCTATTCCGAGGTTGTTTACTCACAATATCAGATATTAAAATGATTTTTATAATGAATGTATACTAAGGTTGAGGTTCTGACTAGTGATAATTTACCCGGGTTCAATACCTGCTATAATCACTATATTTTTGTTCTCCCAATAGCAACACAGGCCTAATACGAGATGTATAGCTAACTAAAGTAATGAGTGACCATTTTAGAAAATCATGGGATATATAGTCTGTGGTTGCATGCTATTTTATGTCAAT